>NC_081186.1:123843717-123945373 GCF_029867415.1 Vicia villosa | reverse complement strand
TTTTATCCTCTCACCAAAGCCCTATGAAACATCTCTTCACCCTGGGCTATGGTGAGAGGATAAAATAACGGTGAAAGTTCCTACTTAGGAGTGCGAACAACAGTTGAAACTTCAACAGCTGTCCAATAGTGGCGAACCCCATTGTGCACTAAGTAATCTGGAACCTTAGGCTTAAGCTGGCCTGTGGTTGGTAAATCAAGACCTACCACAGGCCAGCTTAAGCCTAAGGTTCCAGATTACTTAGTGCACAATGGGGTTCGCCACTATTGGACAGCTGTTGAAGTTTCAACTGTTGTTCGCACTCCTAAGTAGGAACTTTCACCGTTATTTTATCCTCTCACCATAGCCCAGGGTGAAGAGATGTTTCATAGGGCTTTGCATTTTACTATTTCTTAGGAAAATGTCCCTCATTGCTTCGCCCAAAGCAATAGAGTTTTGTTTTATAGGGTCTTTGTTTCAAGAAATGACTGTCCATAAATAAAAATGTCATTCTGTTCCTTCGTTTAGTTTTTCCTTTTTTTTTTTTTTCGGAAATTGGTAATCCTAAAAAAAAACACCCCTAAAAAACATCAAAAATTATTAACTGCATACACCGAGTCTTCCCTCGTTGTCTAAATAAAACTTATCACACATATGCAGATTAATCATAAAATACCCCGTTGAAACGTACGACCGTATGACTTCTCCAAGCTTTGAGTTTCCTGTATCCGAGGCAGAGGAAGAAGAAGACGAAGAAATATCAAAGGAAATTTCACGGTTACTTCAACAAAAGGAAGAGGCCATTCAGCCATACAATGAGCCTCTAGAGATCATTAACCTTGGTTCCGATGGAAACAGAAGAGAGGTTAAGATTGGAGCTTCGCTCAGTTCAGAGATCAGAGAGAGTTTGATACAGCTGCTCAAAGAATTCTCAGATGTCTTCGCTTGGTCTTATCAAGATATGCCGGGGTTGGATACCAGTATAGTGGAGCATCACTTGCCGTTAAAAGCAGAATGCCCTCCGGTCAAGCAAAAATTAAGAAGAACTCATCCGGAGATGGCCATGAAAATCAAAGAGGAAGTTCAAAAGCAGATCAACGCAGGTTTCCTCGTCACTTCAGAATACCCTCAGTGGTTAGCCAACATTGTTCCCGTTCCTAAGAAAGACGGAAAAGTCCGCATGTGCGTCGACTACAGAGATTTGAACAAAGCTAGCCCTAAGGATGATTTTCCTTTACCACATATTGACATGTTGGTAGACAGTACAGCAAAATCCAAAGTTTTCTCGTTCATGGACGGATTTTCAGGATACAACCAAATCAAAATGGCACCTGAAGACATGGAAAAAACAGCTTTCATCACCCCCTGGGGCACGTTCTGCTATCGTGTCATGCCTTTTGGACTAAAGAACGCAGGGGCAACTTATCAAAGAGCCATGACTACACTTTTCCACGACATGATGCATAAAGAAGTGGAAGTCTATGTGGACGACATGATTGCCAAATCAGAAAATGAAGAAAATCACATACAGAATCTGACAAAGTTATTTCAACGCTTACGGAAGTTTCAGCTTCGCCTGAACCCCAACAAGTGTACCTTTGGTGTCTATTCAGGAAAACTCCTTGGTTTCATTGTCAGCAAACGAGGAATCGAAGTAGATCCAGACAAAGTCAAGGCAATTCAAGAAATGCCTTCGCCCAGAACCGAGAAACAAGTTAGAGGATTTCTTGGACGTCTGAATTACATCTCGAGATTCATATATCTCATGACTGCAACTTGCGCTCCTATTTTCAAACTTCTACGGAAAAATCAAAGTTGCGTCTGGACAGACGATTGTCAGAAAGCGTTCGACAGCATTAAGGAATATCTGCTTGAACCACCCATCTTGTCTCCTCCAGTGGAAGGAAGACCTTTGATAATGTACTTAACCGTCTTAGAAGATTCCATGGGTTGTGTCCTTGGACAGCAAGACGAGACGAAGAGAAAAGAGCATGCCATCTACTACCTGAGCAAGAAATTCACTGACTGTGAATCCCGCTACTCCATGCTCGAGAAGACGTGTTGTGCTTTGGCCTGGGCTGCCAAGCGTCTCCGCCAGTACATGATTCGACATACTACTTGTTTGATCTCTCATATGGATCCAATCAAGTACATCTTTGAGAAGCCTGCCTTAACCGGGAGAATTGCCCGTTGGCAGATGTTGTTATCAGAATATGACATTGAGTATCACGCACAGAAAGCCGTGAAAGGAAGCATTCTAGCTGAGCACCTGGCTCACCACCCACTCAATGGTCATGAATCAACCAGTTTCGACTTTCCGGACGAGGACGTCATGTACCTCAAGATGAAAGATTACGACGAGCCACTACCAGACGAAGGACCTGAGATAGGATCCCAGTGGGGCTTAATCTTTGACGGAGCTGTCAATGCTTATGGACGAGGAATTGGGGCAATCATTGTTACACCTCAGGGTACCCATATTCCATTTACTGCCAGATTAACTTTCAAATGCACAAACAATGAGGCCGAATATGAAGCTTGCATCATGGGTCTCGAAGAAGCCATGGATCTAAGAATCAAACACTTGGATGTATACGGAGATTCTGCTTTGGTCATCAATCAAATCAAAGGAGAATGGGAAACACGCCAACCAGGGCTAATTCCTTACAAAGACTACGCAAGAAGATTGTTACCATTCTTCGACAGGGTAGATTTTCATCACATTCCTCGTGAAGAAAATAACTTGGCTGATGCATTAGCCACACTATCTTCCATGATTAGGATAAATCATTGGAATGACATTCCTCGGATCGATGTTATGCGCCTGGATAGGCCCGCTCATGTGTTCACAGTAGAAGCAATCATCGACGACAAACCGTGGTATCACGACATCAAGAACTTTCTTCAAAAGCAAGAGTACCCTCTTGGGGCGTCAAAGAAAGATAGAAAGACTTTGAGAAAGTTAGCTTGTAGATTCTTCTTGAATGAAGATGTTCTGTACAAGAGAAACTTCGACATGGTTCTGCTCAGATGCGTTGACAAAAAAGAAGCAGAAATACTCATGAGAGAAATACATGAAGGTTCCTTTGGTACTCACACCAATGGACATACCATGACAAGGAAAATACTGAGAGCAGGATATTATTGGCTGACGATGGAGTCAGATTGCTACCAGTACGCAAAGAGGTGTCACAAATGCCAGATCTACGCCGATAGAATTCATGTGCCACCATCTCTGCTCAACATACTCTCTTCCCCTTGGCCTTTCTCCATGTGGGGAATCGACATGATTGGAATGATCGAACCAAAAGCGTCCAACGGACATCGCTTCATCTTGGTAGCCATAGACTATTTCACCAAATGGGTTGAAGCAGCTTCATATGCAAACGTTACAAGACAAGTTGTCGTCAGGTTTATCAAGAATCACATCATCTGTCGCTACGGCATTCCTAGCAAGATAATCACTGACAATGGGTCAAATTTGAATAACAAAATGATGAAGGAGCTTTGTGAAGAATTCAAGATTGAACATCACAACTCATCTCCTTACAGACCAAAGATGAATGGAGCTGTAGAAGCAGCTAACAAAAACATCAAGAAAATCATTCAGAAGATGGTCATCACTTACAAAGATTGGCATGAAATGCTCCCGTATGCTCTTCATGGTTACCGTACATCAGTACGTACTTCGACTGGAGCGACTCCTTTCTCCCTTGTATATGGCATGGAGGCAGTCCTACCTATAGAGGTTGAGATTCCATCAAAGAGAGTCTTGATGGAAGCAAAATTAACAGAAGCCGAGTGGTGTCAAAGCAGATTCGATGAATTGAACTTAATCGAAGAAAAGCGCATGACAGCTTTATGCCACGGACAGCTATATCAACAAAGAATGAAGAAAGCTTTCGACAAAAAGGTTCGACCTCGCACAATCAAAGAAGGCGACCTTGTACTCAAAAAGATTCAATCTTTTCTCACAGATTCGAGAGGGAAATGGACTCCCAATTATGACGGCCCCTACGTGGTCAAGAGAGCTTTCTCAGGAGGAGCCTTAATACTCACGACTATGGATGGAGAAGAATTCACCCGTCCTGTGAACGTCGACGCAGTCAAGAAATACTTCGCCTAAATAAAAAAAAACAGCTCGCTAAGTTGAAAACTCGCAAAGAGCGACTTAGGCAAAAAAGAGCGTCTCGGTGAATCGAAAACCCGAAAGGGCGATTCAGGCAAAAGTTAGAGACATAAAAAAATATATTAATCAATCCCGGTAGACTTAAAACCCGAAAGGGGTAGTTTACGCAAAAGTTAGGGATATATGGCAAGTAACTGTGTTCAGGACAAACTTGATCATTCAAAATCCATAGCGGAGTATTCATCAGCAGTAGGTCATCTTCTACGAAGCACGAATACAGCGCAACTCGGAGTGGAAGGGAGAGATAACGGTCGTCACGTTTCATCGTAGCCCTTTTCCCGAAAATTACCAATTTCCAACTTTGTAAATACTCCATGGAATCAAGCATTTGGCTGATTACCATTCCATATATAATAATTTGAGCCTTGTGCTTTTCCTTTGCAATCTAGTCTTATTCAGTTTCTTGAAGTGCATTTTAAATTTTAACAGTCATTTTCTTGGAACAAATGTTTTCATAAAATAAAAATGAATTTACTTGCAAAAATAAAGGTGAAATTTCTTTCTGAGGTTTACAAACAATAGGAAGAATGCAAACAGTTGCTCCGAGAACGGTTGAGACTCCGGGAACCAATATTTCCCCATGAGGTCGCTTTGCGAACATCTCCCGATGACGGATCTTTACTTCAATTCATATTACTTACTTCGGACAGCGGACAACTGATAACCCGATATTCCCAAGAGAGTTCAAACTCCAAGAAGAGGACATCTTCTGATCAACAAGAATTCAAGTCGTATCATTAGGATTTTACATCCGCGACAATTCTATTCACACTCACTTTTCATTTTATCATTGTCATAATATTCATGCATACATTACATCATAATTGCATAGCCGAATCAGGCTTTGATCCTGTGGATGCCTGAGTCATTTAGGCATGAACTCAAGTTTCCCCTGCAAGTTCCGGAGAAACTTTTTCCTTCGAAATGACAGTTCATACGCAAGGATTTCCCCAAGCAAGTCAACAGATGGTAGTCTCCCTCAAGGAGATAGTTTGTTCACTTTTGAAATTCCTCTGCCGAGATTCTCCTGCAGAGCGGCATTCGACAGTCTTCTTCAGATAAGATAGTCTGCTTCACATTTTGGAATTCCCCAGAGGTTTGGTATTTCCCCAGCAGGGTCAAGTGATGCCACTTCTTGTCAAAGAATAATCCAGAATCTCCCAGCAGATCGACAAATGATTCCCCAACAGAATCAGTGAATGGTAGTCTTCATCCAGAAGATAGTTCATGATCCCCCAGCGGAGTCAACAAATGGTAGTCTTTCCCCAAGGAAAGACAGTTTGTCTGTTAAATACTCAAGAGATCGACAAATGGTAGTTTCTTCAAACAGTTTGTCTGTTTCAGGGATGTTTAGTTCCCCACAGAGTCAATAAATGGTAGTTTTCCCCTTAAGAAAACAGTTTGTTGATTCCCCAGGCACCAATCGACGAATGGCAGTTTTCACCCCGAAAACAGTTCGTCCGCCTTCAAACAAAGTCATTAGCCTCTCAAAAAGCATGGGCCCATATGACAATCTTTCAAAGATGCCAGGTCAAAAGGGAAGATGGTGAAGTTTCTTTATTTACCATCAAATGGTATCTTACCTCCAAGTGCTGGTAAGAAGTTTGATGAGGAAACAAACCCTCAAAGTTTCTTTATTACCGTCAAATGGTATCTTACCTCCAAGTGCTGGTAAGAAGTTTGATGAGGAAACAAACCTTTGAAGTTTCTTTATTACCGTCAAATGGTATCTCATCTCCAAGTGCTGATGAGAAGTTTGATGAGGAAACAAACCTTTGAAGTTTCTTTATTACCGTCAAATGGTATCTCATCTCCAAGTGCTGATGAGAAGTTTGATGAGGAAACAAACCTTTGAAGTTTCTTTATTACCGTCAAATGGTATCTCATCTCCAAGTGCTGATGAGAAGTTTGATGAGGAAACCAACCCTTGAAGTTTCTTTATTACCGTCAAATGGTATCTTACCTCCAAGTGCTGGTAAGAAGTTTGATGAGGAAACAAACCTTTGGAGATTTTCTCTTTATCTGAGATATTGTCCAAATGCAACCGAGACCAGTTTCGAGATATGGACATCCGAAACAAGGGGGAGGTTGTTTACCTTTTTCTAAGTATCAACACTTAGTTAAAGAAGATGGATTGCGCATCCTACATTGCCATCCATTCACCAGAATCCACATCAAGTATTTCTGCAGGAGTTTGTCTCCTCATCCCCCGCCAAGCGCGACTACGGGATCAAGTCATGCAAAGACTATGTCAATTACAACATCTCAGGAGCGCCCAAAATTCGGGCATTCTTTGATATTTAAGTCTCTTTTACGCAGGAGAGATCGAGATATCAATCTCTCTCCCTCCAGATAAAAGAAACTTAAATAGGGGCATCTGTCATACCCTAATTTTTGACCCCCCTGAGATGGCATATCTTCAGGATTTTTCATCAGGTCAAGACAAGTACTCAGAGCAGTCATTTCTCCATCTGGTACCTAATCGAGGATGCTCAAAGACAAGAAAGCTCAGGCAAAGGATCAATCAATACAAGGATTAGTCCCTAATACAATCATGGGGCTCAAAAACTTCACTTTTCTCATCTATGATTGATTAGACATCCAATCATATGAGTACAGGTTTACTCAGGTCACCAGACTAGGGTTTTGAGCCTATCAAGGACTAAAGTCAGGGATCACATTTGGGGAACCCTGAAAAACCTCAGAGGGTCATTCAAAGACATCAATCATCTTCAAATAACTCATATGACAAGATCTACTAGACATCACACTTCAATTCAAAGTCTACAGTTATTATTTTCACATGGTCGACAAATTAGGGTTTTGACCTAATTCACCAAGATAGTTGACTTTTGATCAGGGCATGAATCCAAAACTCAAGACATGATTCAAGGATCTCTACTACCTCCATATAATCCATTTATATCATTCATTTGGGGAGAAGATCTTATTTCTACACAAAAGCCCAAAAATTCACTTTGTCAGGAAAAAGTCAACTGTGAAGGATCATCATTGACTTTTAAGGTTTTTGGTCAAAAAATGACTTTCAAGGATCAATATCATCAATATATGGATGTCAAAGTCATTTGGCCAAAGAAATTCAAAGAAATTCATCAAGGAGCGAAAAGTCGGGAATTAGGGTTTTTTAAGGCATGGTGAGATCTCAAAATTTCACCTACACAACTCAAAAAACTTCCAACATGAAAGTTGTAGATCTTGCCAAATAAAACAACATCTTACAAAGGAACTTTTTTCAAAAGATCAACCATTTATGAAGTTTTGGAAATTTTGAAGTTTAGGTCATAAACACTTAGAAATTTTTCTAAGTGTTTTAACCTAGTTTTCATCCAACTTTGGGCTCATTTTTCACAAATTTCCCAAATGATTCTGAAGAAGACATAAACTAATGATTTGAAGTAGATGTTTAGGGCTTTCCAAATTGTGTTCAACCTTCTCAAAATTCAATTTGAGCTAAGAGTTATGCTTGTTCAAAGTTGGCCTCATGAAGTGAAATTATAGGTCATGCATCATTTTGGAACTTTGAAGTTTTGTGCACATGACCTCAAATGCAGATGCTACATGACCCATAATACATCTGCAAACATGCCATGCATTCATTTTCACCATGCCATAAGAATTGAAGAAGATTCTAAAAACAAGAACATGTGATTATGTAATGATTACATTTGTGAATTTATGGCAAATTGATGAATCACCCAAGGAATCTTCTCACCAACCAATTAGAGCTCATTTCTGGCTCAGAATTGTCCCCTAAGATTAAACAAAATCGAGGGCTAGGGGATTGATCAAATGGAATCAAAATTCTCATCATTGCATAAGAGATACTTGCAAACTTCCTTCATGGCTAAGAAAGCAAATCAACTTCACTAAGGAAGCTCACTCCTCTGCAGCTATACTGATCCATTTGCCTATAAATACAGATGCATTCCTCATTCAAAAACACACCAAAGCAACCATATTACTTGCTTTCTCTTTCTCTTCTCTTGTTCATTGTTTTTCAAAGTTCTTTGGCAAGAAGAATCGATTTCTTCAAACCAGAGCTTATCTTTGGGAAGTGAGCATTCCAACATCTTAAGGGAGGTCATTTGAGGTGATCCAAGCACCTGGATCATTTCTGTAGGTGGAGGAACACCATTGTTGCTCTCACTTTGGAGCATCTGCAGTTGGAGGTCCATGGAGTGATTCAGAAGGTTTCAAGGCAAGCCAATCATCCAGACACACTCCTCAGGTCATAGTGAAGCTAACCAGATGGCTGCAGCTCATCTGTAACTCGAGAATCAACACCCTCCATGTTCACTTGAAGCTGAAATCGAGGGAGGTCCATAGAACAATTCAGGAGGTTTGAGGTCATTACAAGCATTCAGTTAGCATCACTGAGCCACAAGGAAGCTTTTGGGATCATTCATACAAGCCCAGTTGCTCTCTATCATCCTCACGATCTCCATTTTCAGAGGTAAGTTTCTGAACTCCCTCTCCTTAATTTAAGCACTCTTTATGATATAGCTCGATTCTATCTTGTTCAGCATCATCAGAGGATTGAAAACCCTCTATCATCATTCATTTATTCAGCTTGTGCATCATTTAATTTTAAAATTAGGGTTTATGTGTTCTTCGTGTTCATGATGAAATTCGTTAGTTACACTTAGAATAAATGAATTTTGAGCCCATGATCATGTTCCTTGTCCAAAAACGAGTGAGATTGATGTTTACATCATGCCATTTAGTTGAGAAACCAGAGAGTTAAGAATTTGAAAATCTGAAGCTCGAGGAAGAAGATGAACATGGCGCGCGTAAAATTTGAATTTCCTGGCTTATCTGAAAATATAATATATTGAGTGTATATAGTTAACAAGCTGCGCGCGCAGCTCAGTTGGTTAAGTTTTGAAATGTGATCATGAAGGGCGTGGGTTCGAACCTCTCTAGGGCCAAACCAATTTTTTTAGCACCCATTTTCATTCCCTTTTTTATACAAACTTCACACAATTAATTCACCTATCAAATTAATTTATTTTCACTTCATTTTTCACACACTTGTCATTTAATATACCTATTTTGTGAATAATAAAAAAAATCATAAAAATATTATTTATTTCATATATTTTTATTAGGTTTAAAATAGTATGTTTTAGGTGTTTTCTTAAATACTTTAATACATATTTTCACTTTGTTTTAACCTAAATTATTTTGTAAATAAAGTTTATGATAAAACCCTAATTGTTTAGGTCTTAATTAAGTAAAAAATCTTTATTTTTACTTTAATTAAGTTGACTTTTGTCAATTCTCAAAACTGTTTTCAATCTCCGAATAAATCGAATAATTAGGGTTTTCAAACAACAAAACTTTGTATCATTCCAAATCATTTTCAAATTGCTTTTATCACCAGTACTATAAAGTACTGGGCCTCTAATAGAGTGTAAGTCCCAAAAACCTTCTCTTCTTAGCTTGTTTTCAAAACTGTATTTTCAAAATCTTCTTTCTGTTTTCAAAAACATTCTTCTGGTATTTGAAGGGCATTATTCCCGGTGAAACTCTTCAGATACCTATGTGACCTTTGTCCATCTTCACTTCTTCTGTTTTCAAAAACCATTAATTGTTTATCATAAATATTCAATTGTTATCAACAAAACAACAAAAATACTGTTGAGGCTCTGTACATACTTCTTCAATGGCCTCCACTCCATCCAGGTTAGGCTTTACAAGCTTTCAATTTACAGTCTTTATTTAAATTACTGTCAAATATAAACTGTGCATATATTAGTTTAGAACTACGTTTGAGTATAAACCTTAGGACAGTTAAACTATATATATATTATAGGAATATGACCTAGGATTGAGAATGTCTTCCCGGTGAAGGCTCTTTCCTAATTAGAGATCTGTAGTTCAAACCCCCAAGATGAATTATTCCCGGTGAAACATCTTGGCAAAAACCTTAGAATCCAAATAATAGGACACATCCACCCAAAGAGGAATTATTCCCGGTGAAACCTCTTACCCATTTGCTTAGAGCCAAAATAAGTTCAAAACTACATAGCTTTCTCTTGTGCTATAACAAGGACCCTCGATTAGCCTCCTCTTGGGCTTTGTACAAGGACCCACAGGCTTCTTAAAAGCATTTCCAGCTTCCTCTTGAGCTTGTATACAAGGACCCATCAGGTTTCTTATAAACATAGGAACAGGTCTTTAGTCACCTTTTAGCCTACCCTGGTGAGTTTCTTCCAATTTAAAACCAGACTTTAAACAAGCTAAGTTTGTCTCAATTTCACATTGAGTACATTTTTGGAATGAGAGACATGGACAGTCTCTGTCACCCTTATCTTCATCAATCTTCCTTAGCAGAATCTAGGATCCATGTTTGGTCATTCTCAGCATTGAGTCAGCCTTCATCTTGGGCTTTAAACAAGAAGTCTCCACTAGATAATCTTTCTGCCAATCTTTTCATCCTTTAATAAATGGAGTGCTACCCAAATCATTCTTTCAAAACCCCTGGAAAGGGTTAGCCTCCAAACATCTGTCTAAAAAATGTCAAAATCCCTGGAAAGGGTTAGCTTCCACACACTCCTTCATTTTAATAAAAAAACCCCTGGAAAGGGTTAGCCTCCAAAATTAATAGTAAAGATTTCATTCTCTTAGGAGATAATTTCCCCAAAAGAGTCAAAACCCCTGGAAAGGGTCAGCCTCCAAAAAAAAACATGATAAAGTCAGTCTTTTAACAGACAAATTCACTAGCTGAGTCAAAATCCCTGGAAAGGGTTAGCTTCCAAAGAAAAACAGTCTTTTAATAAATAAAATCTCCTCAGTAGAGTCAAAACCAACAAAAAACAGTTAGCCTCAACCTTGGGCTTCATACAAGGCACCCAAACAATGAAACTCCCCTGTCAAGAGTCAGCCTCAACCTTGGGCATTGTACAAGGCAGATAATAGAGTCTCCCCAGTGAGTCCTTCATCACTCAGTAGCCACAACCTTGGGCTTTGTACAAGGCAGATAAACCATATCTTTCATGTGTCAAAGATTCCTAACACTTAGGATCTTTCCCCATATAGTCATCCATACTTAATTCATTTAAGAGTCCGCCACAACCTTGGGCTTTGTACAAGGCAGAAAATAATGTTTTTTCCTAGCTAGAGTCTGCCACAACCTTGGGCTTTGTACAAGGCACATAAATAGAGTCTCCCTAAGTAGAGTCAGCCTCAATTCTGGGCTTTGTACAGAACACCAAAAAATATCCTGTAATTAATTCCCAGTGGAGTCATCTCCCAGAGTCAATAATATTAATTAATCAATCAAAAAGCCTCAAGCTTGGGCCTCATACAAGCCAGCTAAAAGTCAAATCTTTTATACAGTAGATAGACATAGCTTATCTCCATAGAGAGATATTTTTACTACTCTACCACATTCAAACAAACAAACATTTCATTTCAATTTTAATCAAGTCTCCCATTTAGGATTTTGAAAGGCATGAGCTGGCAGTAAAACCCAGACATGTGGTAACTTTCCCTAATTTGGATGAGCATCTTTCTTTCATTTAAGAGGCATTTGACTGGTATACTTGCACATACACAAGTAAGGTCCCCCTCTTGAATGAAATGAATTCAGTTATTCTGTCACTCCTTCAAATGTTTGTGGTAGAATAGTACAAATACCTCTCTGTAGAGATAATTTCATGTCTCTTTACTGTAAACAGAGATTTAATTCCAAGCTTCAACCTTGAGCTTCAAGCAAGGCACCAAAAATAATTAATTTCCCTAGTTAGTTCCCCGAACTACATTAAGCTCTGACTTCCACTAGGGATATGTAGGCATGAGGTTCACAAGGAATCTCAGCGAGCTGATAAAATACCAAAAATAGTCAGTTTGTCTGTCTGTCTGTCTTTTAAAATCAATTCAATTCTCTCTCCTAATACAAAGGAGAAACTTTCCCAATCATTAGCAATAAACACAATCACAATGACACAGAGAAGGTTCCTGTAGAGTACTACAGATATGTAGGGTGTTTAAACACTTCCCTATGTATAACCGACCTCCCGGACTCCAGAATTTCTAGTCTAGGTGTAAATCCCCACACTTAGCAAACTCCTAGGGTTTAGTTGAGATCTTTTTTCCCCTTTCCTACTCGTAGGACAAATAAGAAAGTTCGTGTGATATCGTAGGAAGAACTGAAATAAAATTCATCCCACCACGGGCGCATTCTCCTTCCAAATTTCGCGTGAAGGGTTTAGCGTGCCGTCCTCCCAAGTGAAACGGGGAGGTAAAGAAAACGACCACCACAGATTGTAAACCTGTGTGCACACCATATGATCCAAGTGTGAAATTGTTTAAGAACACTTGTGAAAGTGTAAGACAAACAGAGTATGCGAGCATCACTGGCAGCCTTAGATATGCCACTGATTGTATTAGACCCGACATTGTGTATGTCGTAAGATTGTTATGCATATTTACGAGCAGACCGAGTAACGAGCACTGACAAGCTATTGAGCGAGTCATGAGGTACCTTAAAAGGACCATAGATCTCGGCCTACATTATCAGAAATTTCCTGTTGTACTTGAAGGATACAGTGATGCAGATTGGAATACCTTGTTAGGTGATTCCAAAGCTACTAGTGGCTATGTATTCAACATAGTTGTAGGACCTGTATCTTGGAAATTAAAGAAACATACTATCCTGGATCATTCCACGATGGAGTCTGAATTGATAGCATTAGCAAATGCTAGTGAAGAAGCAAGTTGGTTAAGATGCTTGCTAGCTGAGATTCCCTAATGGGAAAAACCAATGTCAGTTGTGTTGATCCACAGCGATAGTACCGCGGCTATTGCAGAAATTGAGAACCGTTATTATAATGGTAAAAGACGTCAAATAAGAAGAAAGAACAACACCCTTAGAGATTGTATCTCTAAAGGGGCTGTAAGAGTGGATCATGTACGCACTGATGAAAACTTAGTAGATCCTTTGACGAAAGGATTAGCTAGAGAGAAAGTCCATAATACATCCAAAAAGATGGGACTAATGCCTATAGAGAAATGAGTTACTCATGATGGTAACCCGACCTAAATGACTGGAGATCCCAAGAAATAGGTTCAGTGGGTAATAACAAGTTGTGACTAATATGAGGCGATCATGCTAGAGTAAATAAAATAAGCATGAATCCTGAAGTAATAAGAGGATGAGATAATAGAAACTCTTAATGAGATCTATACTCTATATGAGGGAGTACCTAGGCTACAGGAGTACTCTTGATAGACTCACCTATGTGATTGTGGAACTGAGGTCGGTTCCTATGGAGTTTCGAGGCAGAATTCCTAGAGCCTTCACTAAACCGGGATACACGTGCAGGGCCATTAAAAGCACGGGCTATTAAGAATACACCTTAAGAAAAGATTGTGTGCGGGTCTGATGTCTGAGATAGAGTTCAAGACAATAGTGTCACTCTTGTTGAATCGGAATCCTACTTGCTACGCAAAGGTTCAAGTCGTAGACACCTTTGCTTATGCACAATCTTAGAAACGTTTGGCGTTACTTCTGAAACACTTTTTTAAATTCAAGTGGGGGATTGTTGGAACATCATGAATATATTCCAATATAGGGAGATGAATTGAAAAAGTTAAAGTCCCACATTGATGAATTGAAAAAGTTAAAGTCCCACATTGTATGTTAGTTGAAAAAACTCCTTAGTCCCACATTGCTTAGATTAGAAATCTTGGCTAATTTACTTCATTATATAAGGAAGTCACTTGTTTCATTCCAAAATACACCAAAAACTTATTTTGAGTTTTTCCTTCCTCAATCTCATAACTCTGCGTCTTTCGAATTGTCGAAGCGCCGACTTCTCCCCCTTTCTTTCTACTTGTTGAATTTTCCGAGTACTTTCTTGAATTCTCCTTAGAGAATAATGTTAATTTCTCCTCGTTTGAGTTGAGAAATTATAAGTATAATTTTTTCTTGGATTCTCTTTAGAGAATTATTGAAATTTCTCTTGGTTTGAGAAATTACTACGGCTGGTCATTATACCAGATACTAAGATGGTATGTATACCATATTTGAATGGTCTTAGTACCATCTGAGGGTGTATTTCTAGACCGATTATCTACCGTGCAAGTAGTAATCGTATAGTATAGAACTGGGCTGTTTTATCCTGGAGGCGTCGTGGTTATTAAGAGCTGCTTTGCATAATTTTGGCAGTACCGCGAAACGTCTTAAAGAAAGCGTACCGATCCGCGACTCGACCCGGTAATTTCTTTGGTGGCAAAATTGTTAAAATCGTGATCCAACAATTTTAAGACGTTTCGAATTGCCATGGCTAGTGAAGAAATTATTGGTACTTCTGCGGATACTTTCTTTGACAAACCGTTCATGTTTGAGAGATGTCACTTCAAACGTTGGCTACAAATGATGATTTTCTTCTTAATGTTGAAAATGATAGCTAACATTTTGACCGACGACATTTTGTTGCTCCTTTTGGATTAACCGAACAAACTAACGGTAAGAAATCTGTGGATTCAAAAGGAACACATAATAGTGTTGAAGTTGAATCTGCTGCACAGATTAAAGCGAATAATTTACAGCTTAGGAAAGAAATCACTTTATATAAAGAATGATTATAACATTCTGAATGAAATCGCAAATAATCTGTATGACTATTATAGTAATTGCGATACTTCAAAATATGTTTAAGAGAATCTGAAAAAAAAGTATGACATCGAAGAGGCTAGAGAACAGAAGAACGATTTTAGAAGCTACGTGAAGTATCAGAGGTAGATGAAAGGTCAGTGAAAATCCAAAACCACAAATTTCGAAAGATTGCTCATGAGATCATCACTAAAGGTATGTACTTATATATACAATTTGAATTTCTTTTATTATTGACAAACTGCCCCTAGTTTGAAAGTTTTTATGAATTATGCTTTGTTAGAAAATAAAATAATTTTTATTTAGAGACTGATTATTCTCATTAAAGAAGAATATCAGAGACATGATTAAATAGAAAAGTCTTGGTTGTTTTAAACAACAAAAATAAATTCGGTGTGGTTCTAAAGCCATATGGCAAATCATTATAGAATTAGAACTGCAATATTGTGAACCGAATTAAGAATGGGAACCCTTCTATGGCCCCAACTGCTCCAACTAGACAACAACCACCACCTCAAAGAAATGACGTTGTTTTCCTTTTGTTTCAACTGTGGAAAACTAAGTCATATGGCTAAGAGATGTAGCATGTAATGCTTGAACTTGGTGTAGCCCGTAATGCACGGGTTAACCTGGCTAATGGAAAATTTATTCATATGATCATTGAAATCAACATGGTTGATAGATATGATGGTTGGTGGATAACCACAGGCGTCTCTCATCGTGTTTGTTATGATCGTGTTATGTTTAAAACATACACGAATACTAAAGATAAGAAAGTGTTGTTGGGAGATATCCACACCACTAATGTTGTCGATATTGGAGAAGTGGAACAAGGTCCACCTGTGAAAAGACTTCAATCTTGAAGGATGCCATGTATGCTTCCGGGATAATAAAGAATCATGTTTATGTTTTTTCCTTCTTCTAAATAAGGCAAGATTTAGTCAGTTTATTGGGGTAGATTTGTACACCATCATCACAAAGAATGATATTTTTTGTGAATGAAATTGATAAGTTTTAAAAAAACTTTGTAAAGAAATTGAAAATGATTTAGTAAGAATTTGTAGTGATAGGTAATATGTATGATTCTAGTTTATTTAATAATTTTTATAAACTACATGAAATTGTACATGAAACGACTGCTCTATATTCCCCTGAAATGAATGGTAAAGCAGAAACAAAGAATAGAACTCTTACTGAACTTTTTGTTGCAATTATGATGAATTCTGGTGCTGCACCTCACTAGTGGGGGAAATTTTATTGACTGTTTGTTATGTCCTGAATAGAGTTCCCAAGTCAAAAAGTAATATCTATCCTTATGAGATATTAAAGAAAAGACAACCAAACTTGTCTTATTTGAGAACTTGGGGATGTCTAACTTATGTCAAAATTCTGGCCAAAATGAGTTAAACTCGCTAGTAGAGCATATGAATGTGTACTCATTGGGTATGCAGCAAACAGTAAGGCATATAGGTTTTATGACTTAAATGAAAAAGTGATCATAGAATCAAATGATGTTGATTTCTATGAAGACAAATTTCCTTTCAAATCGAGAAATAGTGGGGGCACTCAATCGAGTCACATTTCTGTGATAAGAAGCACAGAAAGCAACAACAATGTAGAAACAAAACTTCGACAAAGTAAAAGAGTAAGAGTTTCTAAATACTATGAGCCTGATTATGTGGCTTATAATGTAGAAGAAGATCTAGTAAATCGTCAAGAAGCCTTGTCATCTATGGATGCATATTCATGGCAAGAAGCTATAAACAATGAGGTAGAATCTATAGAGTCTAACAAGACCTGGAACTTAGTAGACTTGCCTCCTGGATGCAAACCAATCGGTTGTAAATGGGTTTTGAAAAAGAAACTAAAACCTGATGGAACTATTGATAAATACAAGGCTTGCCTTGTAGCCAAAGGTTTTAGACAAAGAGAAAATGTAGATTTCTTCGATACCTTCTCTCCAATCACTAGAATTACATCCATTAGGGTACTTGTTTCAATTGCTGCTATTTATAATTTAATAGTACACCAAATGGATGTTAAAACTGCCTTTTTAAATGGTGACTTAGAAGAAGAAATCTATATGGAACAACCAGAAGGGTTTGTGATCCATGGACAAGAAAACAAGGTCTGTAAGTTAGATAAGTCTCTGTATGGACTAAAACAAGCTCCTAAGCAATGGCATGAAAAGTTTGATAACTTAATGATATCGAATGGATACAAAGTGAATGAAAGTGACAAATGCGTTTATTATAAATCTGAGAATCGCATATGCACTATCATATGTCTATACGTAGACGATATGCTCATATTTGGATCAAACATTCATGCTGTTAATGCTATGAAATCATTATTGTGCAACAATTTTGATATGAAAGACCTCGGAAAAACAAGTGTGATTCTTGGTATCAAGATCACTATATCCGAGCTAGGAATTTCTTTAGATCAATCATACTATGTGGAGAAGATGTTAAAGAAATATAAATACTTTGATTGTAAACCTGTGTGCACACCATATGATCCAAGTGTGAAATTGTTTAAGAACACTTGTGAAAGTGTAAGACAAACAGAGTATGCGAGCATCACTGGCAGCCTTAGATATGCCACTGATTGTATTAGACCCGACATTGTGTATGTCGTAAGATTGTTATGCATATTTACGAGCAGACCGAGTAACGAGCACTGACAAGCTATTGAGCGAGTCATGAGGTACCTTAAAAGGACCATAGATCTCGGCCTACATTATCAGAAATTTCCTGTTGTACTTGAAGGATACAGTGATGCAGATTGGAATACCTTGTTAGGTGATTCCAAAGCTACTAGTGGCTATGTATTCAACATAGTTGTAGGACCTGTATCTTGGAAATTAAAGAAACATACTATCCTGGATCATTCCACGATGGAATCTGAATTGATAGCATTAGCAAATGCTAGTGAAGAAGCAAGTTGGTTAAGATGCTTGCTAGCTGAGATTCCCTAATGGGAAAAACCAATGTCAGTTGTGTTGATCCACAGCGATAGTACCGCGGCTATTGCAGAAATTGAGAACCGTTATTATAATGGTAAAAGACGTCAAATAAGAAGAAAGAACAACACCCTTAGAGATTGTATCTCTAAAGGGGCTGTAAGAGTGGATCATGTACGCACTGATGAAAACTTAGTAGATCCTTTGACGAAAGGATTAGCTAGAGAGAAAGTCCATAATACATCCAAAAAGATGGGACTAATGCCTATACAGAAATGAGTTACTCATGATGGTAACCCGACCTAAATGACTGGAGATCCCAAGAAATAGGTTCAGTGGGTAATAACAAGTTGTGACTAATATGAGGCGATCATGCTAGAGTAAATAAAATAAGCATGAATCCTGAAGTAATAAGAGGATGAGATAATAGAAACTCTTAATGAGATCTATACTCTATATGAGGGAGTACCTAGGCTACAGGAGTACTCTTGATAGACTCACCTATGTGATTGTGGAACTGAGGTCGGTTCCTATGGAGTTTCGAGGCAGAATTCCTAGAGCCTTCACTAAACCGGGATACACGTGCAGGGCCATTAAAAGCACGGGCTATTAAGAATACACCTTAAGAAAAGATTGTGTGCGGGTCTGATGTCTGAGATAGAGTTCAAGACAATAGTGTCACTCTTGTTGAATCGGAATCCTACTTGCTACGCAAAGGTTCAAGTCGTAGACACCTTTGCTTATGCACAATCTTAGAAACGTTTGGCGTTACTTCTGAAACACTTTTTTAAATTCAAGTGGGGGATTGTTGGAACATCATGAATATATTCCAATATAGGGAGATGAATTGAAAAAGTTAAAGTCCCACATTGATGAATTGAAAAAGTTAAAGTCCCACATTGTATGTTAGTTGAAAAAACTCCTTAGTCCCACATTGCTTAGATTAGAAATCTTGGCTAATTTACTTCATTATATAAGGAAGTCACTTGTTTCATTCCAAAATACACCAAAAACTTATTTTGAGTTTTTCCTTCCTCAATCTCATAACTCTGCGTCTTTCGAATTGTCGAAGCGCCGACTTCTCCCCCTTTCTTTCTACTTGTTGAATTTTCCGAGTACTTTCTTGAATTCTCCTTAGAGAATAATGTTAATTTCTCCTCGTTTGAGTTGAGAAATTATAAGTATAATTTTTCTTGGATTCTCTTTAGAGAATTATTGAAATTTCTCTTGGTTTGAGAAATTACTACGACTGGTCATTATACCAGATACTAAGATGGTATGTATACCATATTTGAATGGTCTTAGTACCATCTGAGGGTGTATTTCTAGACCGATTATCTACCGTGCAAGTAGTAATCGTATAGTATAGAACTGGGCTGTTTTATCCTGGAGGCGTCGTGGTTATTAAGAGCTGCTTTGCATAATTTTGGCAGTACCGCGAAACGTCTTAAAGAAAGCGTACCGATCCGCGACTCGACCCGGTAATTTCTTTGGTGGCAAAATTGTTAAAATCGTGATCCAACAATTTTAAGACGTTTCGAATTGCCATGGCTAGTGAAGAAATTATTGGTACTTCTGCGGATACTTTCTTTGACAAACCGTTCATGTTTGAGAGATGTCACTTCAAACGTTGGCTACAAATGATGATTTTCTTCTTAATGTTGAAAATGATAGCTAACATTTTGACCGACGACATTTTGTTGCTCCTTTTGGATTAACCGAACAAACTAACGGTAAGAAATCTGTGGATTCAAAAGGAACACATAATAGTGTTGAAGTTGAATCTGCTGCACAGATTAAAGCGAATAATTTACAGCTTAGGAAAGAAATCACTTTATATAAAGAATGATTATAACATTCTGAATGAAATCGCAAATAATCTGTATGACTATTATAGTAATTGCGATACTTCAAAATATGTTTAAGAGAATCTGAAAAAAAAGTATGACATCGAAGAGGCTAGAGAACAGAAGAACGATTTTAGAAGCTACGTGAAGTATCAGAGGTAGATGAAAGGTCAGTGAAAATCCAAAACCACAAATTTCGAAAGATTGCTCATGAGATCATCACTAAAGGTATGTACTTATATATACAATTTGAATTTCTTTTATTATTGACAAACTGCCCCTAGTTTGAAAGTTTTTATGAATTATGCTTTGTTAGAAAATAAAATAATTTTTATTTAGAGACTGATTATTCTCATTAAAGAAGAATATCAGAGACATGATTAAATAGAAAAGTCTTGGTTGTTTTAAACAACCAAAATAAATTCGGTGTGGTTCTAAAGCCATATGGCAAATCATTATAGAATTAGAACTGCAATATTGTGAACCGAATTAAGAATGGGAACCCTTCTATGGCCCCAACTGCTCCAACTAGACAACAACCACCACCTCAAAGAAATGACGTTGTTTTCCTTTTGTTTCAACTGTGGAAAACTAAGTCATATGGCTAAGAGATGTAGCATGTAATGCTTGAACTTGGTGTAGCCCGTAATGCACGGGTTAACCTGGCTAATGGAAAATTTATTCATATGATCATTGAAATCAACATGGTTGATAGATATGATGGTTGGTGGATAACCACAGGCGTCTCTCATCGTGTTTGTTATGATCGTGTTATGTTTAAAACATACACGAATACTAAAGATAAGAAAGTGTTGTTGGGAGATATCCACACCACTAATGTTGTCGATATTGGAGAAGTGGAACAAGGTCCACCTGTGAAAAGACTTCAATCTTGAAGGATGCCATGTATGCTTCCGGGATAATAAAGAATCATGTTTATGTTTTTTCCTTCTTCTAAATAAGGCAAGATTTAGTCAGTTTATTGGGGTAGATTTGTACACCATCATCACAAAGAATGATATTTTTTGTGAATGAAATTGATAAGTTTTAAAAAAACTTTGTAAAGAAATTGAAAATGATTTAGTAAGAATTTGTAGTGATAGGTAATATGTATGATTCTAGTTTATTTAATAATTTTTATAAACTACATGAAATTGTACATGAAACGACTGCTCTATATTCCCCTGAAATGAATGGTAAAGCAGAAACAAAGAATAGAACTCTTACTGAACTTTTTGTTGCAATTATGATGAATTCTGGTGCTGCACCTCACTAGTGGGGGAAATTTTATTGACTGTTTGTTATGTCCTGAATAGAGTTCCCAAGTCAAAAAGTAATATCTATCCTTATGAGATATTAAAGAAAAGAAAACCAAACTTGTCTTATTTGAGAACTTGGGGATGTCTAACTTATGTCAAAATTCTGGCCAAAATGAGTTAAACTCGCTAGTAGAGCATATGAATGTGTACTCATTGGGTATGCAGCAAACAGTAAGGCATATAGGTTTTATGACTTAAATGAAAAAGTGATCATAGAATCAAATGATGTTGATTTCTATGAAGACAAATTTCCTTTCAAATCGAGAAATAGTGGGGGCACTCAATCGAGTCACATTTCTGTGATAAGAAGCACAGAAAGCAACAACAATGTAGAAACAAAACTTCGACAAAGTAAAAGAGTAAGAGTTTCTAAATACTATGAGCCTGATTATGTGGCTTATAATGTAGAAGAAGATCTAGTAAATCGTCAAGAAGCCTTGTCATCTATGGATGCATATTCATGGCAAGAAGCTATAAACAATGAGGTAGAATCTATAGAGTCTAACAAGACCTGGAACTTAGTAGACTTGCCTCCTGGATGCAAACCAATCGGTTGTAAATGGGTTTTGAAAAAGAAACTAAAACCTGATGGAACTATTGATAAATACAAGGCTTGCCTTGTAGCCAAAGGTTTTAGACAAAGAGAAAATGTAGATTTCTTCGATACCTTCTCTCCAATCACTAGAATTACATCCATTAGGGTACTTGTTTCAATTGCTGCTATTTATAATTTAATAGTACACCAAATGGATGTTAAAACTGCCTTTTTAAATGGTGACTTAGAAGAAGAAATCTATATGGAACAACCAGAAGGGTTTGTGATCCATGGACAAGAAAACAAGGTCTGTAAGTTAGATAAGTCTCTGTATGGACTAAAACAAGCTCCTAAGCAATGGCATGAAAAGTTTGATAACTTAATGATATCGAATGGATACAAAGTGAATGAAAGTGACAAATACGTTTATTATAAATCTGAGAATCGCATATGCACTATCATATGTCTATACGTAGACGATATGCTCATATTTGGATCAAACATTCATGCTGTTAATGCTATGAAATCATTATTGTGCAACAATTTTGATATGAAAGACCTCGGAAAAACAAGTGTGATTCTTGGTATCAAGATCACTATATCCGAGCTAGGAATTTCTTTAGATCAATCATACTATGTGGAGAAGATCTTAAAGAAATATAAATACTTTGATTGTAAACCTGTGTGCACACCATATGATCCAAGTGTGAAATTGTTTAAGAACACTTGTGAAAGTGTAAGACAAACAGAGTATGCGAGCATCACTGGCAGCCTTAGATATGCCACTGATTGTATTAGACCCGACATTGTGTATGTCGTAAGATTGTTATGCATATTTACGAGCAGACCGAGTAACGAGCACTGACAAGCTATTGAGCGAGTCATGAGGTACCTTAAAAGGACCATAGATCTCGGCCTACATTATCAGAAATTTCCTGTTGTACTTGAAGGATACAGTGATGCAGATTGGAATACCTTGTTAGGTGATTCCAAAGCTACTAGTGGCTATGTATTCAACATAGTTGTAGGACCTGTATCTTGGAAATTAAAGAAACATACTATCCTGGATCATTCCACGATGGAGTCTGAATTGATAGCATTAGCAAATGCTAGTGAAGAAGCAAGTTGGTTAAGATGCTTGCTAGCTGAGATTCCCTAATGGGAAAAACCAATGTCAGTTGTGTTGATCCACAGCGATAGTACCGCGGCTATTGCAAAAATTGAGAACCGTTATTATAATGGTAAAAGACGTCAAATAAGAAGAAAGAACAACACCCTTAGAGATTGTATCTCTAAAGGGGCTGTAAGAGTGGATCATGTACGCACTAATGAAAACTTAGTAGATCCTTTGACGAAAGGATTAGCTAGAGAGAAAGTCCATAATACATCCAAAAAGATGGGACTAATGCCTATACAGAAATGAGTTGCTCATGATGGTAACCCGACCTAAATGACTGGAGATCCCAAGAAATAGGTTCAGTGGGTAATAACAAGTTGTGACTAATATGAGGCGATCATGCTAGAGTAAATAAAATAAGCATGAATCCTGAAGTAATAAGAGGATGAGATAATAGAAACTCTTAATGAGATCTATACTCTATATGAGGGAGTACCTAGGCTACAGGAGTACTCTTGATAGACTCACCTATGTGATTGTGGAACTGAGGTCGGTTCCTATGGAGTTTCGAGGCAGAATTCCTAGAGCCTTCACTAAACCGGGATACACGTGCAGGGCCATTAAAAGCACGGGCTATTAAGAATACACCTTAAGAAAAGATTGTGTGCGGGTCTGATGTCTGAGATAGAGTTCAAGACAATAGTGTCACTCTTGTTGAATCGGAATCCTACTTGCTACGCAAAGGTTCAAGTCGTAGACACCTTTGCTTATGCACAATCTTAGAAACGTTTGGCGTTACTTCTGAAACACTTTTTTAAATTCAAGTGGGGGATTGTTGGAACATCATGAATATATTCCAATATAGGGAGATGAATTGAAAAAGTTAAAGTCCCACATTGATGAATTGAAAAAGTTAAAGTCCCACATTGTATGTTAGTTGAAAAAACTCCTTAGTCCCACATTGCTTAGATTAGAAATCTTGGCTAATTTACTTCATTATATAAGGAAGTCACTTGTTTCATTCCAAAATACACCAAAAACTTATTTTGAGTTTTTCCTTCCTCAATCTCATAACTCTGCGTCTTTCGAATTGTCGAAGCGCCGACTTCTCCCCCTTTCTTTCTACTTGTTGAATTTTCCGAGTACTTTCTTGAATTCTCCTTAGAGAATAATGTTAATTTCTCCTCGTTTGAGTTGAGAAATTATAAGTATAATTTTTTCTTGGATTCTCTTTAGAGAATTATTGAAATTTCTCTTGGTTTGAGAAATTACTACGACTGGTCATTATACCAGATACTAAGATGGTATGTATACCATATTTGAATGGTCTTAGTACCATCTGAGGGTGTATTTCTAGACCGATTATCTACCGTGCAAGTAGTAATCGTATAGTATAGAACTGGGCTGTTTTATCCTGGAGGCGTCGTGGTTATTAAGAGCTGCTTTGCATAATTTTGGCAGTACCGCGAAACGTCTTAAAGAAAGCGTACCGATCCGCGACTCGACCCGGTAATTTCTTTGGTGGCAAAATTGTTAAAATCGTGATCCAACAAAGCTTAATCAACTCTTGAGTTACCTGGACACGGGGGATATTGGCATATTGCAATAAAGACTAGAGGTCATTTACTTTTCAACCTACTTTTTTTTTATGTCTTTTGAATCTTCTTCTGATACTAGTTGGTGGATAAAACTAATATCAAAGATGGTTTCAATTCGAGAACAAACATCTTGTTGTGACAGAAAACATAATTGTAAAGAGTGGAAGTACTCTATGCAAGGTGAAGATATCGTGCAACGAGCACTAACGGAGTTACGGTTGAACAATACAGAGAATATTGCGAGTCAAATCTTGAATTGCTTGATAAGATACATTGGAGCATCACGGCCAACTCAGAAGGGAAACGACGAGGTTAAGTGTCAAAAAGATGGTTTTGTGAAAGAGATGAAGGAGACGGGGATTGTTCTTGTAGCTTTGGACATGAATTCATTTATATGGTGTAGGTTGTCACCCAAACCCCACCTGACTGTTGGGTTAGAACATCGTTATAAGAAGGTTCAACCATCCCTTATCCAGCATGAGTATGAAACTTTATGGGGGCAAGGTCATAGTGTTTGTTATGGCCGAGTGCGGGAGTTCTTCTGAAGGAGCCTAGCTCTTAGCAGTAGGAATTTCCCAATTGCTGTGTTTACACTTTACATTTTATTCAATAAATAGTAGATAAAATACAAGTGCATATCACAGTTTTTTTCATCTCTTTCCTTTTCAATTATCCATTCCATTAGTAGTTTCTATCAGTATAACAACGAGGTATTGACATCCTTTTTACTATTTTTTTAAAGGAAAAACATTTTTTTTCCTTTCCTCCCTATCTAAACCCTATTTATTAATAATATATATATATATATATATATATATATATATATATATATATATATATATATATATATATATCGATTGAAATAATGAGTCAAAGAAAATACTTTGGATTATTGTATCTAACAAAATTGGGCAAATCAAGTCAGCAAGCACTTTAGTGGTTTGGTCTAAATCCTTGCCATTCGGCCAAACTAACGTTACACAAGAATCCGACATTTGTATGGTGAAACAATGACATTTTGATCATCCATATTTGGTAATCAATCATTATATTTTGAGGGTAGAAACACTTCTGCATTAGGGTTTGTAACGGTGCAAGAGTTGTGCCTTTAGGATTCGCAAAAGCGTTAAGTGTTGATGCGCCAATATTTATAAATTGATAATCTATTATTATTATTTATTATTATTATTTATTATTTTAATTATTTATTATTAAATAAATTGGTATACGGTTACCTTAGATTTTGGCGTTTTGTTTATTTTAAATACGGCCTACGTGTCGTGATTTATTTTATACGACATGCATGTCGTGATTCATTGTAATTAAATACAACCCGCGTGTCATGCCATTTAATTATTTATTTTATTTATGTAAATATCATAATTATACTAGTTCAAGATTTGAAGAGAAGACAATGCTAAATGATGACACCGATGAAGAAGTTTAAGAAGCTTGTTCGTGGGTGAAAGAATTGTAATAAAGTAGTTTATTTAATTCTTGCACTTTAGGTGGTCATAATCATATTACCAAAATTTATTTTCTGTATGTGATGCATGTATTGTATATTTGTATGCTTGTGTATGAGAAAAATTTGTGAGAACGAACTTAAGAAAAATCCCTCAATTAAATATTAAGTTAATTGCTTTCCAAAATTTAGCACTCATCAAGACTAGTATCGAATAATGTAGGTTTCGCCTAACGCGAGGTTCGTGTTTTATATTAGTAAGATGCGATGGGATAAATGTAATATCCAATTGTTAAATTTTCGGGTTTGACTTAACGAAATGAATTATAATATGATTATATATATGTTTAGAAGAAACAGTTGAGAACAATCCATATGATGGATTAGAATAAGGAGTTATTCACTCAACTGATAAAACTTGAGAGTTGTATTAGATACAATTGGAAAGAGTTTCTATCTAAATAACGAAGTTTTGTGTAATCCGCCTACGCGGATTTAAAACAAAGTGAAATATGAATCTCGACCTGCTAAAAAATATTCCAACGGAATTTTTCTAATCAAATATTGAGGGTCATTTAGTTTGAATAAACATAGTGAGAGCATTTTAATAAAAATTCTTATTAAAATGATTTTGATACAATATATTTTTACATATTTTGTATTTAGAATTTATTTTATATTTTATTGTGAAATATCCTTATGAAGGATTTAAGGATCAGAAAAGAGGTTATGAGTTGGTACATAAATTGAGAATTATTCTCAAGCACGAGAAAAATTGTATGTTCTCAAGCAATTGATTCCTAACAACCGAATATAACTAGATTCGAAGAACGATACTTATGAGAAGGATCAAATTGAATGTCTAGATATAACATATCTCATTATTGTAGTCGTCACGATTAACCTTGAGGATTTTATTTTAAAATACAAGATATGAGAAATGTAAAACTTTCCAAGGTTTTTTCTATACAAGTTAGGAATCCAACTGAATCTAAAGTAGTTTTGAGATCTAAAATTTGGATTGCCTTATAGACCAAGTAGTTGATCATAAGTTGTGGATTTGGATTCTAAAATCATGATAAACACATATATAATAAATGTGGGATGGATCAAATAAGATTTGAACCTTATATATCTGACACAAGTTAGAGTTCTTTTGAGAAGAGTTCAAGAATGAAGTAAAAGAAATAATTCGAAAGGGTATTAAGAACATATGAATTGTTCGTTGTGGTAAATACATATATAAAGAATACAATGACCATTTAAATGGTATCGTATTTGACATGTTCTGTAACACCCCTTTTCTAACCCCAAATTATATCAATCATTCAGAGAGTATTCATATGCATACAGTAAAAAGGCGTCACATGTTATTTTTATCACAATGAAAACCTAGAATAAAACATACAAAACATGCACCTGATCATTTCATAACACAATCTGAAACTTCATGCTTTCATAAATTATGCATATCGCACGCGGAAGAATTATAACTCAAAACATTTCAACACACTTTGATAATTACATGTTATCCACATATTAACATCATAATTAATTCAATAAGTGCCAACCAATCCTATTCTATCACATAAAATATCAAATTAGCTTCATGACGCTTCAAACGGTGCATAAAAAGGAGTTAGGAATCAAAAGATATGACATATAGAAGTTTCATAAAATTTCACACAACAAAGTTCACTCAGCGGCCTCCCAGCGCGTTAGCTACAACTAAAAACAGAAACGTTCAACTTTCGCAGCCTCGCTTAGCGGACCAAGTTTGCTTAGCAGACTCGTAATTTTTTGAATTTTCTCCCAGACTTTGCTTAGCGGCCTCAGCTCGCTTAGCAGACACGCGAAAATGCAGAAAAATTGCAGAGAACTCAGTTATGCGAAATGGTGATTCTACCACTCCAAATCACTTTCATACAACAAATAATAGCACATACAACCGAAATTTAGCATCTATTACCAACAATCTATACTAAAAACATATTTAATAGCAAAAATCTCATGAATCTAGCATAAACCCTAACATTTTCCATATCCATGAAATTGAAAGATGAATATAATATACACAAACATACACATCACATTACCCAATCATATAAACCTATATTAATTTGGATTCTAACCCTTACCTCTAGTCAATCTCCTCCTCTCTTCAAGAATCTCACAATCCTCTTCTCTTCTCTCTTCTACTCTTCTTTCTCTTTTTCCCCCGAAATGAAGTTATAAGACTAACCTAACTTTCCTTACTATCTTTCTCAAATCAAATGGGTTTAACCCACTAATTTACCCAATGTTATATTTTCTAACACTTAAGCCCAATAACATATTGTCTCATATTATTCTACTAATATTCCAATTAGCACAAACTCAATTAGATAATATCATACCAAATAATTAAATAACATGAACGATTAGTAAAAACACCAATTAACACTAATTAAATAAATAACTAATAAAATCGGGATGTTACATGTTCGATATAATATAGTTCAATTATATCTTTGTGACTCTTGATTATAAATTGTTTTACATATAATTATTTTTATTCATAACCAATTCCATTTAAAGTAGTTATAGAGACACCATATTTTATATGGAGGTAAGAGTACCTAGTTTGTCTTTATGATCATCAGGATTGTAAGGTTTATTAAGTAAACTTGATTACAATCTAGGTGAATATGTATTTATGAATGTGTTCTGGATCGGCCCAATTACCTCAATTGGGCCGAATCCAGTCTTCGGCCCAAGGCATCCTGGCCACGCGCGTGATAGTCTTCCTCGGTCCGCTCCGAGCGAACGCTAGACATAACCGAGCACGCTACCGCCTCATGCTCGGTAGTAGCCACCTTGTGTATTACCTAGCCTAGCGCCTCGCAAAGTGGAGCCTTTTTCGCATGGAACAATCCTATAAATAGTCCTCTAATCCTTGAGGGCAAGGTAACCTTTTTCTTACCCAAATTCTCTCACTTTGTTGTACCTTGTTGTTCAAACAGTTACTTTGGCATCGAAGTGCCTTGCAGGTACAACCACCTTTTTTCCCTTCAACCGTTCTGGATTTCAAGCCTTCACCATTGCTGGCCATCTGATCTGCCCGGTAAGATTAGTGGCGCCGTCTGTGGGAACCCTCAGCTCCCCCGTTTCCCTTTCTTGCACTTTTTGATCCATTCTTGCCCTCTGCAAGAATTCAAAGACCAAAGCTCTAATTCAACTATCATACATGGCTAGAAACAACGAAGACTCCTCTTCTCTAGACGCTACAATGATCAACAAGAACAACATCTCTGTCGTCATTCCCCCTCCAAGAAATACCGTTCCACATCCTCGGGACGGCCTCACAACCTCTCTGTCCCCGAAGGGTTTCCACGATGATACCGTCCATCACCTCGGAGATACCAGCGGCAAAGACAGCCACGAAGAGGTTCTGGAGAACCCTTTTTCTTCCAAGGGCCCAACTCCCTAGGACCAAACTATGGCCGCCGTTCTGGCCGCCCTTGCTCAAACAAACGCCCTTATCCAGCAGCAGAACGACAGGATCGGGGCACTAGAGCAGAAGCGTCGCTCAAAGACTCCCCCCCGGCCACAAAACTCGCCCCCATCGCGATACGGTCCCCAAGAAACGCCCTCGTTCTCCCTCCCCCAGGGAAAACGCGGGTCCCATTTCCAAGAAAGGGTCTGGCGACCATCGCTCTCGACACCGTTCACACTCTCCTCGACCGAAAAGAAGATCCAAGTCACCTCCCGCGAAGCACGGCGACAACCATAGGAGACACAGGCGAAGTCACAGCCGGTCCACCACTCAGTCCGCCAGCGACGAGGAGGAAGAGCGCCGGGGCCCCCTGTCCCGCAATCTTGGAGGCACCCCTACCGACCGGTCTTGAAAAGCCTCCGCCACTAGGCACATATGACGGGACAATCGACCCAGATGAACACATCGAGAACATCGACGCCCTCCTGGATTACAGAGGGGTGCCGGGCGCAATCAAGTGCCGGTTATTCCCGACCACTCTATGCAAAGGAGCTATGACATGGTACAAGAGTTTGCCCGATGAATACATCACATCATGGAAAGTGCTCGGAAAGCTTTTCTCCAGGCACTTCACGGCCTCCCGAAGACACCCGAAGTCGGAAGCCTCTCTAGAAGCCATCATCCAGGGGAAAGACGAATCCCTCCGGGCCTACATAGAAAGGTTCAACAAAGAGGTCGTGCAAGTGTCCACAACTGCCCACATGGAGAAGTTCTTGCTCGAACGGGGTCTCCGACCACATTCAGATTTCGCCAAAGTCATCGGGATCGAGACGCCCGCCACTCTGGACGAATTATTCCTCAAGGCCCAAGCATACATACAATACGAAGAAAAAGAAGCTGCTCACACGGTCCGCAACTCTAGACAGGAAGAGAATACTAAAGGTTCCCGTCAAGACGACTCTCGTCGGGGATCCGACAATAAGAAAGAAGATAAAGGTCGAGATCCTAAAGACTACAAAGCACCAGCGGGAAAATTCCGGGAGTACACCCCACTGAACGCATCGAGGGAACGCATCTTAAATGAGTGCGCGAACACCGAGTTTCAGACGGGCAAGGTCTGTTTCCCAAAGTCCATGCCTGCACGGCCAAACATCGACAAATCAAAGTTGACATAACACTGAAGACTGCATCCACCTGAAAGACGCGATAGAAATATTAATCCGAGAAGGACACCTGAAGCAGTATGCGAAGAAGAAAGAGGCCGCCAAGGAAGCCAAACCGGTCGTCGAGGAGAAATCAGCAGAGGATACGCCCGCCATGCAAGTGGCCATGAGTATCACCAGACCAGAGTGTCGCGGGCGAAAAACCGTTGTCTTTTTCTAAATGAGACACCTGATGCCTTCTTTGGGCTCGAGTGCTCAAAAAAATGATTTTTCTTTTGTACCGACCAAACTTTTTATTGTTTCCAAAAGAGGAAAAGGGAAAAAGCTGCAATAACCTTAAAAGTGGGGAGAGATCTTGGGTAAGAGGGTTGGTTATACGAAGGGAAGGTATTAGCACCCAACGTATCTATAGTACTCTATAGGTTTCTTTGTTTTGTTTATTCCATTCTTGTTATGGTGGAGGTTCTTGTGAGAAAGAGGTGGGACCTAAGGTGTTTGTTTGATTATGCTCGCAAAGATCATCGCGATCCTCTGCATACATATCCCCTAGAGGGAATCAGAGCATCTGTAGCTCGGGGTCTACGGGTGCTAAGGTTTGAGTGGTTTGAGAGAGAAGTTTTGCTCGCCAAGGATACGACCTTGTGCCTACGTATTCTCAAAGGGATGTTGAGAAAGTCAGAGCAATCGTAGTTCCCACTTATGTTAGTGGAAGCAAAGGAAAAGAGACAAATGTCATCTAAATGTTCGATGTATCTAATCTATATCATCACATACATCTGTTTGATTTTTGTTTGAAAATCTTTTCATTATAAGCCCGGGGCCATGCCATTTAGGGTGCTTAGAATGATAAAGATGTTTTTGTTTAACCAGCCTTGTGGCAAAAGTTTCAATGAAGTCAGCCTTGTGACAAAAACTTTGATTAATCAGCCAGCCTTGTGGCAAAAGTTTCAATGAAGTCAGCCTTGTGACAAAAACTTTGATTAATCATCCAGTACGGTGGTAAAACAGTTTGATTGATTAGCCAGACTTGTGGCAAAAAAAGTTTGATTGATTGATTGATTGATTGTTTGATTGTTTGTGATGATATAGATGAGATACTCCTATCATAGAGATGATAAATGTCTAATCTCCTAGGGTATTTGATTTGGATTTTGGGGATGCTTATAAGAAGCCTGTGGGTCCTTGTACGAAGCCCAAGAGGAGGCTATCCGAGGGTCCTTGCATTGTAAGCCCAAGAGGAGGCTATGGGAGGGACAATCCAGGGTCCTTGCATTGTAAGCCCAAGAGGAGGCTATGGGAGGGTCACTCGTTTGTACAAAGCCCAAGGGGAGGCATGGTATAGTTGGTTTGAGCTCTTAGAGCGATTTCACCGGGAAACCATACTCTATGTCCTAACCTAAACTAGGGAGATTCTTTGCACGAAGCCCAATAGGAGGCTATGGGGAACCTAGTGTTGTACTAAGTTGAACAAGCATATAACACAATCACAAGTATGAACAAGTACGAACAAATATGAACAAGTACATGAACAAATATGAACAGTTATACATATATGACCAAGTGTGTGTATATAATGGAGTTTATGAAGGAAATATACCTGTAAGCATGATCCATTTGTATACACGGGGCTCGGGACTCACACTCGGGGAGAGGTCCACTTGAATTTATTCAAAGCTATGTAAACAGGTATTTACAAAGGGGCTTGGGACTTATACCTACATGGAGGCCCATGGTATTTTTGGGAAGATTTAAAGGAAACCTTCATTTTTGGTTTGTTATTCAAAGTTAAAAACAGATTGAGATATGTACAAAAGGCGTACAATGAAATACCTAATTTCATGTACTAGAGTGGGTATGTACAAAAGGGGCTTGGGACTTATACCTACATGGAGGCCCGTGGTATATTTACAAAACATGGTTGATCGTTTTATTTACAGACGCGAGGTTTGAAAAACCGTTTGAAAGTTTGTTTTGAAAGAAAGTTTATTTATTTTGAATAAAAAGACTGTGTAAAAAGAAAAAGGAGTGGGTCTTATACTCTCTAATATTCGAGAGGCCCCACATGTTTTTGAAAATTAATTGATCAATCAAAAAGATTTAATCAATGGTTTCTTTTGAAAATCAAAAAGAAATGGTTCATCGTTTTGAAAAAGAATTGCGATCGCTCGTCTTAAAATGATTTGATTTTGACAAAAGTCAACTTAATTAAGTTAAAACAAGTTTTAATACTCAATTAAGACCTAAGTGATTAGGGTTTAATCATAAAAAATATTTACAAGTGATTAAGTTTGAAAATTAGATAAAAAAACAATATTTAAAGTATTAAAAAAACTTAAAAATGTATCATTTTAAACCTATTTAAAAATGTATCAAATAAATATTTTTTGATGATTTTTTTTGGTATTCATAAAATACATATATAAAATAAGAAGTGTGTAAAAAATGAATAAAAAATGAGTTAATTTGATTGGTTAAATAATTGAGTGAAGTTTGTAAAAAATGAAGAAAAATAGTGTCAAAAAAAATGGTTTGGTCCTGCCAGGGTTTGAACTCACGCCCTCTCTCTTACCAACCAAAACACTTGCCAACTGAGCCACGCTTGTGGCTTGTAATACATACGCTTCCATTTAATTATATTTTGAAATTGATATTTGAAACTTCTGAACCAAAAAAACGCGCCAAGAACACAATCCCAACTGAAATTTGAAAATCTCTAAAACTGTGTTGTTTTGATCAAGTGATGGGTCTATCTCACTCGGTTTTTCATGAGGAACATGATGGTACCCTCACAATTCATTTATTTTTACTCTAAGGTGATCAATTTTGGGATGAACCTGAAGAACCCTAATTCTGAATTTGAACATGAAATCGTGTATGATTGATGAATTATGAAATTGATTGAGGGCTAATGATCAGTGATAGTGCAGAAACAAGATGGCAAAGCAATATTTCATTTATGATGCATGATTCATAGAGTTTGAAGTTCAAGTGTTCTTACCTCAAAAACGACAAAACTGGAGGTTTGATTCTTCAATATAGGTGTTACAGATGCTTTGTATCGATCTGGATAGCTTCAATGATGATTATTGAAGGTGTCTGGATGCTTGGAACTTCCAAAATTCATCTGAGCATGGCCATGGTGCCCGATCTGCAGAAGCTTCAAGAGTGAATCGAATTTGGTGATGGAGATGTTTCAGGTCATGTGTGAGTGTTTGGATAGTTCACATATGGTATATGGAATGTGTTTGGATGATTAGCTTGAGCAGAATTGGCCTGGAATTGATTTTGGCATGATGAGGCTAAGGTTATGCATATTTGGGAAGTGAGGTAGTGATTCTGAGTTTTTGATGTTTTTGGAAGGTTTCAAAGGTTCAAACAACTTCCATATGATATTTGGGAAGTGTTAGAAGCATCACTTTGCTTAGAAATTCAAAGGTTTAGAGGTTGAGAATTTTACCTCTTTTGAAAACTATGAAACTTGCATTCTAAGAAAGAAAGAGAAAACCTATGTTTATGAGGTTTTGGTGTGATTTTGAATGAGGTAAGGACCTCTATTTATAGGCCAAAGTTTCTGAATACAAAGCTCTTGCAAGTTGATCAAGAATGATGATTTGGCTTAAGAGATAAAATGGAATCTTTCACATTAAATGCAAATGGTTAAAAGTGACTTAACCATGGTTATTTCTCAAGCTTCTTATCCTCTTCCATTCTGATCTCAAATCAGAAAATATCATTCAATTATTGCTTCTATGTATCATTACTTGGATCATTTGGCAAATTGGTTCATAACTTAGTGAAAATGGCATGTAATTTCAAGTGAAAAGTTCACTAATGTCAAAATTCAAAACCATGGCTACACTCCATATTTTTTCATGCTCTTGGACATTTTGGAAAGCTTATGTTACACACTTCAAAACCCTAGTTGAAAGTTTCTTCAAGATCTTTAAGGAAGTGGGTGAAAAAGATCCATGAACTTTGAAGAAAATGAGTTTTTAAGTGAAGTTTTCAAAAAGTACCAACTTTGAAGCTCCATTTCTCTTAAATGGTTGATCTTATGGAAAAAATTTATATGTGTCAAAGTTGTTTATTGGATCAAAATCTACAACTTTCATGTTGGAAGTTTTTTTTCAGTATGTAGGTGAAATTTTGAGTTATTCCCCTCCAAAGTTTGGAAAAAACCATGAAAAACACTTAGAAAAATTTTCTAAGTATGAAAGTCAAACTTTGACTTTTTGATTCTTGATTGATTTTCTTGATTTTTCTTGATCAAATGACTTCATATATCATATATTGATGATCCAAAACTTCAAAAGTCATGGTTGACCAAAATTCCCCAAAAGTCAATGGTGATCTTGTACAGCTGACTTTTTCAGACGAATCGCGTTTCTGGAGATTTCAAATGAAACAGGCTATCCTCATCAAATGAATGGTATGAATGGATCACATTGAAGCATTAGAGGATATTGATCCATGGTTTAAGTTGTGGCACCATGTTCTGATTAAAAAAAGGCAGTTGTTCAGTGAATTAGGTCAAAAACCCTAATTGTCGACCTGATGAAATTGATGACTGTGGATCTTGAATTGAGATGTAATTTCCATTGGATATTGTCATAGGGATTATTTGAAGATGATTGAGGTCTTTGATTGACTCCTTGGGGATTTTTAGGGTTTCCCAAATGTGATCCCTGATTTCAGTCCCTGATAGTTCAAAAACCCTAATCTGATGATTTGAAATTTCACTGTTGATCAATCCTTGTGTAAGAGATGCCTTGAGCCAATGGATTAGGTCAAAATGATGCACTTGGGGTCTTGATATCATGTCCCAAGTCATTAGGTCGAATCCTGAGCAAAAGTCAGGAGTATGCTAGCTTCAGTCAAAACCCTAATCTGGTTGATTCAGAGCCTTTGAGCTTGTTGAAAATGAATCTCTGAGGACCAAATGTTGATTGTTGATGAAGATGGTTCTTTTGAGATGAAGGGAGAACAAAACCCTAATTGACTGTTCCTTGCACTGATGAGTGATCTCTTGATTAAACCCTGCTGAGTCACAAGTAGCAAACACAAGCTATGCAATTTGTTAGAGATGCAAATGATGCATATGCAAATGATATGAGGTGGTATCTTAGGTCAAAAATTGGGGTATGACAGATGCCCCTATTTAAGTTTCTTCAACCTGAGACATGAAGATTGAAAATCTTCGTTTTGATAGGGTGGAAGAGACTTAAATATCAGAAGACGCAAATTTTGGACCTAAGATACCAAAATTGCGAATGATGCAAGGATATCTTTACCGAGGGATATCAAAACTGACTCCACTGGGGACAAGAGATCGGGAAGGATGTCTCAATCCGTTTTAGGAAGAGAATCCGTTTCTTCTTTTCGGGAAAGCAAGTGTATGCTTCACCGGGGAATGATAGCTTTGCAAGAAAAGCTTACCTACCGACATTATCGACTATCAGCACGGGGATAGACTTGTTTAATAATGCGAAGGTGAAAGGTATGAAACTGTATTACCGACTACCAGCATTGTGATAGACTTGACAAGGTAAAAAGAGTTTCAAAGGTTCGGTTAATATTACCGACTATCAGCCTTGTGATAGACATGTTTAATAATATAACCAGAACAAAAGGGTTACCGACTATCAGCCTTGTGACAGCGGTTTTGAAGACATGATCAATTATCAGCCGAGTGATAAAATGATCTTGGAGACTTTGCTAGGGAAATTACTGGTTATTCAGCCTTGTGAACAGTAATAAGGCCCTGATTGTCAAATGGTCTTCATGATTGATTTCCTAGAGAGGAAAAGCTTTTGAAAGAGACATAAGCTGCTCAAACGATGAGGCTATTGCTTATTGTCTATTTTTCACGACTCTGTTTGGGGAATCGGGATTTGAATTTCTGGTAAAGATAGGGTTCTAACCAAGAATGAATTGGAAAGAAACAGTCAAACAAGACTTCGTACCCAATGAGGAATGAACTCGAATGGGAATTTTCTCCTTTGTTTTGAGAGGAGAAAACTAAAGCAACCTTCTTCCACGAGGAATGATCTCAGTGGGGAACTGGAGAAAGAAGATGTTCTTTCTGCTTATGGGTGACGACCTACTTGGAGAGATGACACGCCCATACTTGTTCCTTTTCTTTTTCTTCTTTTCTCTTTTCTTTTTCTTTTACTTTTTGGGATAGATATATCCTAAACAAGCGATTATTGGAAAATGCAAGAGTGCATAAATGATGCAAATATGTATGAATGATGAATGTCATGAATGTAGCATGCATACTGACAATACTGACAGACAGAGGAGTATATACTGGAGAGGGACCGACGTCGCAATTCAACCAGATACTTGGCAAATGTTCTTCAACACGGTGTAGATAACACAGGTGATGAATGGTGTTACGTGCTTTAAACTTCTTTGGGGGAAGATAAGCATCTTTTTCTCACTGAGATGGAAAAATCTTCTTTACGGGAGATGGAAAATCTTCGACACTGGGGATAGAAGACCTTCTTCACTGGGGATAGAAGAGCTTTTCCTATCATAATCCTTGATTCGTCCTATGGAGATAGCTGTTGATGTTCCTTCGGTTGTTCACAACTCAAAGGAAAGTTTCGCTTTTATTTTGAAAAAGGAAAGTAAAGTAAATTCATTTAAAACTTATTTTTTTTCTTTTATTTTCTTTCAAAAACGAATAACACAATTAAAGCGTCATTTTGCAAGCTAAAAGAAATTAGAGATTGCAAACAAGTGGGCACAAGGCTCAAATTTATTTAATAGGATGGTAATCAGCTAAAGGCGTGATTCCATGGAGTATTTACAAAAGTTGGAAATGGTAATTATGCGGAAAAGGCTACATTGAAAGCAATAACCACTATTCCCCCCAACAACTTTGAGTTCCAACTGTGCTTGTCGCTTCAGATTGGCGATGATTTGTTTGAAGATCCTTTGATGAAAATGACCCTTCAGGTGACGAAGTATGGACTGATGCAGTTACTTTGTCATAATTCCTTAATTTTTGCCTAGATTGCCCTTTCAGGTTTTCAATCTACCAGGATGCATTTTTTCTGTTTATTGTCTCTAATTTTTGCCTGGACCGCCCTTCCGGGTTTTCAGTCCACCGAGACGCTCATTTTTGCCTAAGTCGCCCTTTGCGGGTTTTCAACTTACCGAGCTGTTCTTTTGTTCCTTTTTTAGACAAAGTATTTCTTGACTGCATCAGCATTCACAGGATATGGGAGTTCATCACCATCCATGGTTGCAAGAATCAAGGCGCCGCCAGAAAATTTTCTTTTGACAACATACGGGCCTTCGTAATTAGGAGACCATTTGCCCCTAGAATCTGGATGAAAAGACAAGATCTTTTTAAGCACGAGGTCGCCTTCTTGAAATTCACGAGGTCGAACCTTTTTGTTAAAAGCTTGTTTCATTCTTGCTTGGTATAACTGTCCATGGCATAGAGCAGTCATACGTTTTTCTTCGATTAAGTTCAGCTGATCGTATCTGTTTTGACACCATTCAGCCTCTGATAACTTAGTCTCCATGAGGACTCTCATTGATGGGATTTCAACTTTTACGGGGAGCACAGCTTCCATGCCGTATACTAGAGAAAAGGGAGTTGCCCCTGTTGAAGTATGCACTGAAGTACGGTACCCATGTAAAGCAAATGGCAGCATTTCGTGCCAGTCTTTGTAAGTGACGACCATTTTCTGGACGATCTTCTTAATGTTCTTGTTGGCGGCTTCGACGGCGCCATTCATTTTTGGTCTGTAAGGAGAAGAGTTATGATGCTCAATCTTGAATTCCTCACATAATTCTTTCATCATCTTGTTGTTCAAGTTTGAACCATTGTCAGTAATGATCTTGCTGGGAACACCATATCGGCAAATGATGTTATTCTTGATAAACCTCACAACCACTTGTCTTGTGACATTGGCATAAGATGCTGCTTCGACCCATTTGGTGAAGTAATCAATGGCTACCAAGATGAAACAATGACCGTTTGAAGCTTTCGGCTCGATCATTCCAATCATGTCGATACCCCACGTGGAGAAAGGCCATGGAGATGAGAGAACGTTGAGTAGAGTCGGTGGCACATGGATCTTATCTGCGTAGATCTGGCACTTGTGACATCTCTTCACGTGTTTACAACAGTCAGATTCCATTGTCAACCAATAGTATCCTGCTCTTAAGATCTTTTTGGACATTGCATGCCCGTTTGAATGAGTTCCAAAGGACCCTTCATGTACTTCATGCATTAACATGTCTGCTTCGTGTCTGTCCACGCATCTGAGCAAAACCATGTCGAAGTTCCTCTTGTATAGCACATCTCCGTTCAGGAAGAAACTGCCAGAAAGTCTCCTTAGAGTTTTCTTATCTTTGTTTGATGCCCCAAGCGGGTACTCTTGAGTTTGAAGGAAGCGCTTGATGTCGTGGAACCACGGTTTATCATCGATGACTGTTTCAGTTGCAAACACATAGGCGGGCTGTAACACGGTGAACTGACTTTTTAATAATCGAAATGTGCGGATAGCAAGAGTCGCCACCGACTTTTATTTTATCCAAATATTGGAAAGGCTAAAAGAACAGGAAAAACCTTTTAAATAAAAAATAGGGTTCGGGGGGTAATTATGCAAAGGGAAGGTGTAAGGCACCCTTTGCATCCATGGTTTGCCATGGGCTCTTAATTGCTTTGCTTGCTCGTTTTCAGAAAATGTAGATGAAAGAGGAAAAAATGGACTTTAGCTCGTAAATGAGCGTAGCCAGTTTTTGAAAAATTTTGAGAAAGAATGTAGAAAATAGAGCATGGCAAGGCAATTAGGGGCAATTACCTTAAACTCAGATGATAGGTCTCTTTTTAGCCTTTCAGAATGAAAGGGTCAATCCTTGCCATAAGGGGGCAGGAAGCCTTTCGTTTGGAGGTAGAAGGGTCATCGAAATATCCTTTGCCATAAGACTGTCCCATGCCATAGGAGGGCAGGTAGTCTAAGGTAAGGATCAGAATAAGCCTTATTCGTAGGCAGCCAGAAGATACCTCAGCCTTTTTCCGTAGGCAACTTCCAAGGGTCGAGGTCATATTTGTGTATCGAAGGCAGCATCATTTAGGGTCGTATGACCTTTAGTTATCGAGGCAGCATGGCTGAGGTATCCTCGTATTCGAGGGACATGGCTTATTCTGCAAAAAACACAAAGGCAACAGGCAACAGGCAACAAGGCAACAAGGCAACAGAGAGGTTACCCCAAAAGAGTGTGTGAGTGCAACAATCACGTGATCAATTCGATTAAATTATCTTGTAATTGGTGAGGCTAATTCAATTTAATAATTGTCACTCCCTATTTTACTAACCACGCAGATAATATAAGGCAAGAAACAGTAATATGGGGGAGGGGAAAATGAAACCAGCGGATCCCTTAATAGGGTTTGACATAAGTAATAATAATAAGAGGCATAAAATAAAATGAGATTTAGGGTTACCAACAACGTAGCTTTGGCAATGGATAAACCCTGAAAAGAAAGAAGACAAGACAGAAAACATATAGTGAGTGCATTATCAAATTCGAGGGCAAACCTCATTAACTACAAAAGAAAATAGGATAATAAATTAAAAATAGAATAGGGAGAAGGTACTTAGCTTGGCATTTGCCTGACAGGGTTGAGGGCAAGGGTTTGCCAGAAGCATCGACTCTGACCATTAGGAATGAAACAAATAAGGCGTGAGTGTATGGCTAATTCAGTGAGAATTAAAGTTAACCCTAACTTAATGTCAAAGAGAAATTAAATATGAATAAGAACTTAGCTTCGAATTTGATCTGATAGGGTTGGCAGTCGGGAGAGATCTTAGTTAACCCTGGATACTAGAATCAGGTGTGGTCGAATCTTGAAGATTCACCATGGAACTGCAAACTCTGAAGCGTTGAATTAATCTATGCATGCATGCATGCACAAGTTAAGCTATGAATGTTTGCAAAACAGTTCAATGCTCACGACGGTAGTACCTCGCAAAAAAACAAGAAAGTGTTAGCAACTGATATATGTATAAGGATATATAAATAAAATGACAAGAATATAAACAATAATTGACTAAAAAAAAATTGAAGTTATTACATAAAATTCTAAAAGAACATTAAGAAAAATTAAGAGAAAATTAAAGTATCTAATTAAATGACTTCTAAATAAATGAAAATTAGAATAAAAGAAATTAATTATACTAATTAAAAAAAACAATTTAAGTAAGAAGTATGGAAACATATAGGAATGTCTAAACCATTTACCTAAAACCATACCATTTAATTATTATTATTTATTAAAAAAATGGCATTTAGAAATAATGGATAGAAATCCTAATATGAATGAAAAGGAAAACCAACGTACAAACACGTTTTAAAAAAAAGATCTAAGTTATTTAATTTCAAAATTGATAGAAACATTAAATAAGCAAAGATTAGAGTCATTAAAAGAAGAAAAGTCCAGTTTGTCTAGTTCTTTCACATCTCACGCCATGTTTTCAAACACAAAAGAAACCTCACCAATTCCCTTCTCTCAATCTTCTTTCTATCTCATAGATTAAACAACCACATAAAGCACAAACACACAAATAATCATATGCGATTACTACCAATTAATCAAATTAAACTAGCCTCCAATGAACTAAAAACAAAAGTGTAACCTGTTGTGGTGGCTGTATGGAATTGACAGTGGCAAATAGCTAGATACAGTGCAGATTCGGTGGAGGAGGATGGTGCGTGATTTGCGCTGGGGGAAGCTCCGACCGGCTGTTGCGGTGATCAGATTCTTCGGCGAGGGCGGAGGGATCTTCGGCTGTTGACAGAGCCATGGATGACCTCTTGAATCTTTTTTAACAGAAACCTGGATGGAACACGGTGAGAGCGGCTGCGCCGGAGATCCGCAATTGCGGGTCGGAGGTGATGATCGCTGGCGGCCAAGGATGTGATCCAGTGATCGAACAGCGGATTTCCGATGGTGACGTCGAGCTTTTGGAGTGGCGAGTTCATCACAGATTTGTGATTGGCCCCAAATTCGTCTTCTTTTAATCCTTTTGTTCTAATTTCTCCTAATATACCTACAGCAAAACAAAGAAAAAAAACTGAAGCATGGTAAACACAACAACACAATCGGCGGAAGATACATTGGCGAAAATAGAGTGGTTCTAATGGCGGCGAGCGGTGGTGATTGGGCACAGTGGAGGGTTCCAGCGTTGGCTTCGATGGAGATCGTCTGGACCGTGAGGAGGCGACATCGTAGTCGGAGTTTGCTGCCGTTTAGAATCTTCTTCTTTTCCTCTTTACCTGCAACAAATAAAATGGTGGATTCTTGTTGTTGCAGAAAGTTCAAGGGTTGAGGGTTTGACTCAAAAGAGACAAAAAACTTCGACTCTAAGAAAGAAGTTTTGTATGTATTGTCCGTGAGAGCGAGCCATTGGAATAAGGGTTCGGGATCCCCCTATATGTGTGAAAAGAGTGAATATTTATAAGAGGGGAGATTAGGTTAAAAAGTTAAAGAATGCATAAAATCAAATTAATCATAATTAATTAAAATAATCAAAACCCCAAAATTAAAATTATTTGATTTGAGATTTATGATTATATTTAATCAATTATGTCAATTCTTTCCTAAAACTACAAATACTAACCTAAAATGCAAAAAAACATAAAATCTTTTCAAATCTTTTTATTTTATGATTGTTTTTTTTTTTGTTTTATATAAAAAATGGAAAATTTGAGTAAATTAATATTTTTAAAAAAAGTTTAAATAATAAATACGAAAAATTAACAATAAGATGTATATATTTTTTTTTGTGATTTTTGAATGTAAAATAAAATTAAAACTAATGTTAGAAACAAAGAAAAATGTTAGAAGTGGGAATCGAACCAGGGAGCTCTCACTATTGTGCTTTTCACGCTCAAATTCTTACCAATTGTGCCAATTCATTTATTCGAAATAAAATGGCGTTTGTAAATATATGAGGGCAAATTTTGGGGTATGACAGCTGCCCCTGTTCAATTTTCTTAAACCTGAAGATGTAGAGTGGATTGTATGCCAGTCGGAATCTGAAGGTAGAAGAGGATTGAACACTAGAATACCAAGAAATTTGCCCTAGCTGAGGTAGGGACTCTTGTTGGAGATGGGCTTTAAGGATGCCATCTGGTAGTTGTTGGAGTATGGATTGTTGCAAAATTTCTGCTTTTGTTGTCTTCTTTTTTTTTTGAATGTTGAGGAACCGTCAAAGGTATCGACTCAAATCTGTGTTGGGTTATTTAAGGAACCGTCAAAGGTATCGACTTAAATTTGAAGCATATTGTTGAGGCACCGTCAAAGGTATCGACTCAGATATGCAGACAGATTGTATAAGGAACCGTCAAAGGTGTCGACTTATATCTGAAATGTGTTGTTAAGGAACCGTCAAAGGTGTCGACTTAACTCTTGATGTGGGTTGTTAAGGAACCGTCAAAGGTATCGACTTAACTCTGAAGCATATCATTGAGGCACCGTCAAAGGTATCGACTCAGATATGTAGATGGATTGTATAAGGAACCGTCAAAGGTGTCGACTTATATCTGAAATGTGTTGTTAAGGAACCTTCAAAGGTGTCGACTTAACTCTTGATATATTAAGGAACCGTCAAAGGTATCGACTTAACACTTGAAAATAGATTTTTAAGGAACCGTCAAAGGTGTCGACTTAACTCTTGTAAATGGAGATAGTGGTATCCTGAAAAGTAGAGGTTAGTTTTCTTTATGCCATGTCATGATGCATGCAATGTGTTTGTGTGACGGGATTCTCAAAATAAATGAGGACCTCGTATGTTATGTATGCAATTGTCGCGCTGTTTTATGTATTATGTATGAACGTGTATGCAATTGTATGAATATGTTTATGACATGTGATATGTGAATATGATTCATGTTGTCTTGATTGAGAAAATAAATCTCTGTATCTTTGAAGATGTTCAGCTGGGGATTTACGGTTTCTGTTTGGGGATGATCAGTAATTTGATGTACCCTGATTTAGAGATATAAATGGACCATGTTGAAGAAGAGCAACTTGTTGGAGAAATAATAGTGTCGAAGATGTAAACTCTGTTGGGGAGTCATGTCTTTGTCGGGACGAGCACATTTGAAGATATCTTCTTAATGATTGCTCTGTGGGGATATGATCTTGTGAACTTGGCTTTGTGGGGAGACATAGGTGTCTTGACAGTTGCCCCCGGTATTATAGCACTTGCCATTCCTGGATTTGTATTGATTAGAACATGCCAATGAGTATTGATCGAAGATATCAAACTGACTTGCATAGATTTGCCCCAAGAAATTTGGAAAGATTCGTCTCGCGAGGACTTTATGAGATATGAACCATGGGCGACATGCCCCTTAGTAACCATTGGTCCAGGACAATGCCCCATATTGATTGGAAATAGCTTAAGATTTATTTGGATGCATGCCCCTGATTGTTTTTGGCATCTTTGAGAGATTCTCGGAATCTTGACTTGATTTCCCCAGATTGATTGGGAGAAACGTGTCATGCCCCTTGTATATGTAGGAGACGTTGCCTATCGGGATAACTTTCTAGTCATTAGTTGTACCATGTGCAAATTCTTTCTGTTGCTAACATTTGAAATTATGTAGCAGAATATGTTTAATAATGAATTCATGAGATGCAATGCACACGTCTGTCTTGAGTTTTTTGAAAACATTTAAAACAGGATGTAATAAAGCATGACATTTGTAAAAGCATGATATTTGTAACAATGTGATGTTTGTAGAAATGAAATATCAACTCAGCATTTTTGGTAAACCTTAAGGAGTCAGGATACCCTTTTGGTGACAGTATGCTTTCGAACTAACCATGCTTCAATTAGGACTTTCAAGGGTTGTAACGAGGCTTGGTTCACGGTTTAAGAAACAAAGGATAATGGCTCAAAGTTTATTTGCACCCACCCCAATCTTCATGATGTTCTTCGGTCCTAAACTCAGTTGATTCAACTTATGCATTCATGTTCCAAGAGACTTTTGGGTTTGCACCTTTGATAATGATGATGGTTCACCAGCAGAGAGAACTTTTGAGATGACAGTCACTTCTTCATTTTGGTAGTCACAACTTTGAGTTGTTCAAGAATTTATTGACTTCTCTTTTTTCATCTTTTTGATATCCCTAACTTTTGCCTGAACTGTCTATTTTGAGTTTACAGTCAGCGGGATGCCTTGACTTTTGCCTAAGTCATCTTTTGATTTTTGACTTAGCAGGTTTTTCTTTGTATATACGTTTTTTCATTTTTTTCTTTTTGAAAGATATTGACTGCCTTGTTTGATGATTGATGAACCATCATTGTATTTTGATTGACATTTCCAACACTTCTTTGATGTGTGCGGATGAACGCTTGTGATTGAAACCTTTGTTGAAAGGTGTACTGAATGATTCTCTTAAAATAGAATGCACAGCCAAATTAACTGAGAACTACCCTGCCCCAGGTTATGATCAAGGGTTTTAATTAGTACAAGAAAGAAACTTCTACTTCTTAGGCTCAAAGGGGTTGACGAGGGATTATCCTCCTTATATCTCCACTGTTTAGGAATTGAAACAATGCCTGTACATCATCAGCATAGTCCGCTCAAAAGCATACTGTACATCGTCATCCTCCCTCGAAAGACATACAACTTTAACAGGAGTTGAATATCACAAAACATATGCAAAGTAGAGACATAATTTAAAATGAGTGATAGCGAAATAATTTATTCAAGACAAATATATGCAATGCACTGATGATGATTATTAAAACAGATAATGTCTATCATGAGTCAAATGTTTAAACAAACAGGAAAGAACTTGCAAATGAAAGTAGATCTAATGATCCAAAAGTTCGTCCGTCGAGACGTCAATCAATCTTGTCATGACTAGGCATAGGAGCGGTGATCACCACAGGGGTTTCAGGAGGGTTGGATTTGATTTCTCCGTCATTGATCAGATCTTTAATCTTATTCTTTAATGTCCAGCAATTGTTTGTGTAATGTCCAAGACTGTTGAAATGGTACGCGCACCTCGCATTGGGTTTATAGTAGGTGTTAGAATTCGTTGGCTCGATTGCCCTGAGCGTCTGGATCATATGAGTGAATTGATTGTTGTGACTCAGTTGTCGTGATTCCATTATCGTGGCTCAGTTGTCGTGATTTTGTTGTCGTGATTCCATTATCGTGACTCAGTTGTCATGATTCCATTATCGCGACTCAGTTGTCGTGACTTCGCGGTCGTGACTCAGTGTCGTGATTCCATTATCGTGACTCGGTTGTCGTGATTCCATTATCGTGACTCAGTTGTCGTGATTCCATTATCGTGACTTTGTTGTCGTGACTCAGTTGTCGTGATTCCACTATCGTGGTCTTTTCTGATTTGAGTGTCATGATTAAATCTTTAATGGCACGCTTCAATGGTCTACCATCCTTTACACCATAACCAGGATTGTTCGAATAATAAGCGCATCTCGCATTATAATTGTACCCCAAGAATAGGAGTGCCTTTAATTCTTCTTTCCCAGATTGAGAACACCTTTAGGTTTCTTGGTCTTCTTTTCCTTCTTAGTCAGAAGGGATTTCAGCTTATCTTGCCCCTTGGATAAATTCATAATCAAGGCTTGGAACTCAGTGTTTTGAGCTTGGAGATCCTTGACTGATTGTTCGAGATCCATGATGCTGAAATAAACAGCGAGGAAAGATGAGAGACCTATTGTAAGAAACCTGTTATGCGATGTTATGAATGCAAATGCAATGCTTTCAGGGATCTATAGGAAATTTAGTTTGCAACGTTTAGACATTGAATCAAACACAGCTATGTCTAGAGAATTCTGGCTTTCGTCTTTGGACGTCCTTCTTTGAGAATCAAGCTCACCATATCGAGTGGGTCATTACCTATGATTCGGGATACTTCTGAATTTGAAGATACATGGCTAGAGGAAAATAAATCCTCTTGCCCCTTGATAGGCATCGAGTCTCTGAATTGGAAGGTATGTGGCTAGAGGAAAATAAATCCTCTTGCCCCTTGATAGGAATTCAGCCCTTGATAAGAGTACCTGAAATTGCGCGCCCTAAATTCCTAAGATCCTTGAAAGGGTTAGTTAATTATGTTATGCTTATGATGTCATGATGTCATGATGTTATGCAATGCATCAGGCAAAGCGTAAGATAGTAAGGACGAGTGAGTCCCACAAGAAAAACCTGCAAGAAAACCAAAGGGTTAGTAGCAAGCACAGACAAGTCACACAAGTGTCCTTAAGTTTAGAGGCTTGCTTGAAGTTCGTAGGTAAGTACCCCTCACTGAAGTTTAGTTGGTTCAACCTGTCCTGTATAAAGATCGGGTTCTAGGGAGCTCATATCATTGACCTTTCTCGAAGGCGCTTATCTCAGTTCGGCAATCGAATCACCAACCGAGAAGGTCCTGAAAGTCCAGTCCATATGAGTGTAGCTTCGAGTATCAACCAACTTCAGTCGGAACCAAAGCCAGCCATCTCGCTACTTTCTAATAGGCCAAAGTCAAGTTCAACTAGGGTTCTAGGGCAAATTAGTGCTTAATGACACCACGCAGCAGCCAAGTGTTTCCTTAAGTCGGATCCCAAGGAACACCAGGACAAACAAATGTGTCACACTAACGATGGCCACCAGATCAACCACATCAGTATACGCTGTGCAGTCTCCTTGGTCTCATGCCATTTACCTAAGGTTCTCAGATCCGGGTTAGGATCTTTCACACAAGTAAATACCCAAAACAGCCTTTGAAATATAAAGCAAACAAATCAAACAATTAAACTGAATCCTAAACTCTAAGGTAACCCCTCTTTTAATCGAAAGCATCCCCAGCAGAGTCGCCAGTTCTGTAACACGGTGAACTGACTTTTTAATAATCGAAATGTGCGGATAGCAAGAGTCGCCACCGACTTTTATTTTATCCAAATATTGGAAAGGCTAAAAGAACAGGAAAAACCTTTTAAATAAAAAATAGGGTTCGGGGGGTAATTATGCAAAGGGAAGGTGTAAGGCACCCTTTGCATCCATGGTTTGCCATGGGCTCTTAATTGCTTTGCTTGCTCGTTTTCAGAAAATGTAGATGAAAGAGGAAAAAATGGACTTTAGCTCGTAAATGAGCGTAGCCAGTTTTTGAAAAATTTTGAGAAAGAATATAGAAAATAGAGCATGGAAAGGCAATTAGGGGCAATTACCTTAAACTTAGATGATAGGTCTCTTTTTAGCCTTTCAGAATGAAAGGGTCAATCCTTGCCATAAGGGGGCAGGAAGCCTTTCGTTTGGAGGTAGAAGGGTCATCGAAATATCCTTTGCCATAAGACTGTCCCATGCCATAGGAGGGCAGGTAGTCTAAGGTAAGGATCAGAATAAGCCTTATTCGTAGGCAGCCAGAAGATACCTCAGCCTTTTTCCGTAGGCAACTTCCAAGGGTCGAGGTCATATTTGTGTATCGAAGGCAGCATCATTTAGGGTCGTATGACCTTTAGTTATCGAGGCAGCATGGCTGAGGTATCCTCGTATTCGAGGGACATGGCTTATTCTGCAAAAAACACAAAGGCAACAGGCAACAGGCAACAAGGCAACAAGGCAACAGAGAGGTTACCCCAAAAGAGTGTGTGAGTGCAACAATCACGTGATCAATTCGATTAAATTATCTTGTAATTGGTGAGGCTAATTCAATTTAATAATTGTCACTCCCTATTTTACTAACCACGCAGATAATATAAGGCAAGAAACAGTAATATGGGGGAGGGGAAAATGAAACCAGCGGATCCCTTAATAGGGTTTGACATAAGTAATAATAATAAGAGGCATAAAATAAAATGAGATTTAGGGTTACCAACAACGTAGCTTTGGCAATGGATAAACCCTGAAAAGAAAGAAGACAAGACAGAAAACATATAGTGAGTGCATTATCAAATTCGAGGGCAAACCTCATTAACTACAAAAGAAAATAGGATAATAAATTAAAAATAGAATAGGGAGAAGGTACTTAGCTTGGCATTTGCCTGACAGGGTTGAGGGCAAGGGTTTGCCAGAAGCATCGACTCTGACCATTAGGAATGAAACAAATAAGGCGTGAGTGTATGGCTAATTCAGTGAGAATTAAAGTTAACCCTAACTTAATGTCAAAGAGAAATTAAATATGAATAAGAACTTAGCTTCGAATTTGATCCGATAGGGTTGGCAGTCGGGAGAGATCTTAGTTAACCCTGGATACTAGAATCAGGTGTGGTCGAATCTTGAAGATTCACCATGGAACTGCAAACTCTGAAGCGTTGAATTAATCTATGCATGCATGCACAAGTTAAGCTATGAATGTTTGCAAAACAGTTCAATGCTCACGACGGTAGTACCTCGCAAAAAAACAAGAAAGTGTTAGCAACTGATATATGTATAAGGATATATAAATAAAATGACAAGAATATAAACAATAATTGACTAAAAGAAAATTGAAGTTATTACATAAAATTCTAAAAGAACATTAAGAAAAATTAAGAGAAAATTAAAGTATCTAATTAAATGACTTCTAAATAAATGAAAATTAGAATAAAAGAAATTAATTATACTAATTAAAAAAAACAATTTAAGTAAGAAGTATGGAAACATATAGGAATGTCTAAACCATTTACCTAAAACCATACCATTTAATTATTATTATTTATTAAAAAAATGGCATTTAGAAATAATGGATAGAAATCCTAATATGAATGAAAAGGAAAACCAACGTACAAACACGTTTTAAAAAAAAGATCTAAGTTATTTAATTTCAAAATTGATAGAAACATTAAATAAGCAAAGATTAGAGTCATTAAAAGAAGAAAAGTCCAGTTTGTCTAGTTCTTTCACATCTCACGCCATGTTTTCAAACACAAAAGAAACCTCACCAATTCCCTTCTCTCAATCTTCTTTCTATCTCATAGATTAAACAACCACATAAAGCACAAACACACAAATAATCATATGCGATTACTACCAATTAATCAAATTAAACTAGCCTCCAATGAACTAAAAACAAAAGTGTAACCTGTTGTGGTGGCTGTATGGAATTGACAGTGGCAAATAGCTAGATACAGTGCAGATTCGGTGGAGGAGGATGGTGCGTGATTTGCGCTGGGGGAAGCTCCGACCGGCTGTTGCGGTGATCAGATTCTTCGGCGAGGGCGGAGGGATCTTCGGCTGTTGACAGAGCCATGGATGACCTCTTGAATCTTTTTTAACAGAAACCTGGATGGAACACGGTGAGAGCGGCTGCGCCGGAGATCCGCAATTGCGGGTCGGAGGTGATGATCGCTGGCGGCCAAGGATGTGATCCAGTGATCGAACAGCGGATTTCCGATGGTGACGTCGAGCTTTTGGAGTGGCGAGTTCATCACAGATTTGTGATTGGCCCCAAATTCGTCTTCTTTTAATCCTTTTGTTCTAATTTCTCCTAATATACCTACAGCAAAACAAAGAAAAAAAACTGAAGCATGGTAAACACAACAACACAATCGGCGGAAGATACATTGGCGAAAATAGAGTGGTTCTAATGGCGGCGAGCGGTGGTGATTGGGCACAGTGGAGGGTTCCAGCGTTGGCTTCGATGGAGATCGTCTGGACCGTGAGGAGGCGACATCGTAGTCGGAGTTTGCTGCCGTTTAGAATCTTCTTCTTTTCCTCTTTACCTGCAACAAATAAAATGGTGGATTCTTGTTGTTGCAGAAAGTTCAAGGGTTGAGGGTTTGACTCAAAAGAGACAAAAAACTTCGACTCTAAGAAAGAAGTTTTGTATGTATTGTCCGTGAGAGCGAGCCATTGGAATAAGGGTTCGGGATCCCCCTATATGTGTGAAAAGAGTGAATATTTATAAGAGGGGAGATTAGGTTAAAAAGTTAAAGAATGCATAAAATCAAATTAATCATAATTAATTAAAATAATCAAAACCCCAAAATTAAAATTATTTGATTTGAGATTTATGATTATATTTAATCAATTATGTCAATTCTTTCCTAAAACTACAAATACTAACCTAAAATGCAAAAAAACATAAAATCTTTTCAAATCTTTTTATTTTATGATTGTTTTTTTTTTTGTTTTATATAAAAAATGGAAAATTTGAGTAAATTAATATTTTTAAAAAAAGTTTAAATAATAAATACGAAAAATTAACAATAAGATGTATATATTTTTTTTTGTGATTTTTGAATGTAAAATAAAATTAAAACTAATGTTAGAAACAAAGAAAAATGTTAGAAGTGGGAATCGAACCAGGGAGCTCTCACTATTGTGCTTTTCACGCTCAAATTATTACCAACTGTGCCAATTCATTTATTCGAAATAAAATGGCGTTTGTAAATATATGAGGGCAAATTTTGGGGTATGACACGGGCCTTTCAAGGCGCGTAATTCTGACTGTAGGCATATCGTTCCAATGATTGACTTTGAACATGGAAGATAGAGTAGCCAAGGCATCTGCCATTCGATTCTGATCTCGAGGTATATGATGCAATTCCACCTTATTGAAGAAAGTCAACAGACGTCTTGCATAATCTCTGTAAGGAATCAAGCCAGGGTGGAAAGTTTCCCACTTGTCTTTGATTTGGTTGATCACAAGGGCTGAATCTCCATATATGTCTAGGATTTTGATCCTTAAGTCAATGGCTTCTTCGAGACCCATGATACAAGCTTCATATTCTGCGATGTTGTTGGTGCAATCAAATAGCAATCTGGCGGAGAATGGGATATGAGTACCCTTGGGAGTGATGATGATTGCCCCAATTCCATTGCCAAAAGCGTTTATTGCTCCATCAAAAATTAGGCCCCATCTTGATCCAGGATCAGGACCTTCTTCAGGTAATGGTTCGTCACAATCTTTCATCTTCAAGTACAAGACATCTTCATCAGGAAAGTCAAACTTGAGAGATTGATATTCATTAATTGGTTGATGCGCCAAATGATCGGCGAGAATGCTTCCTTTGACTGCTTTTTGAGCACGGTATTCAATGTCATATTCGGATAACAGCATCTGCCATCGGGCAATCCTTCCTGTTAAGGCAGGCTTTTCAAAGACGTACTTGATCGGATCCATTTTGGAGATTAACCAAGTAGTATTGTTGATCATGTATTGGCGGAGACGTTTTGAAGCCCAGGCCAAAGCACAACATGTTTTTTCGAGCATGGAGTAACGAGACTCACAATCTGTGAATTTCTTACTCAGGTAATAGATAGCATGCTCCTTCTTACCGGTTTCATCTTGCTGTCCAAGCATACAGCCCATAGATTCTTCCAACACAGTAAGGTACATGATTAACGGTCTTCCTTCAACTGGAGGAATCAATATTGGTGGTTCTAACAGGTATTCCTTGATACTGTCAAACGCTTTCTGGCAATCTTCAGTCCATACAACCCCTTGATCTTTGCGGAGAAGCTTGAAAATTGGCCCACAAGTAGCATTCATTTGAGAGATGAATCTGGAGATATAGTTCAATCGTCCGAGAAATCCTCTTACTTGCTTTTCAGTTTTTGGTGCAGGCATCTCTTGAATAGCTCTGACTTTGTCGGGATCTACTTCAATACCTCTTTGGCTGACAATGAACCCCAAGAGTTTTCCAGATCTGACCCCAAAAGTACATTTGTTAGGATTCAAGCGAAGCTGATATTTCCTTAGCCGTTGAAACAACTTCAAAAGATATTCAATATGTTCTTCTTCTGTGCTGGACTTGGCTATCATGTCGTCCACATAAACTTCAATTTCTTTATGCATCATATCATGAAAGAGAGTAGTCATTGCCCTTTGGTAAGTTGCGCCTGCATTCTTTAATCCAAACGGCATCACTTTGTAGCAAAATGTACCCCATGGGGTGATGAAAGATGTCTTCTCCATGTCTTCAGGAGCCATCTTGATCTGATTATAACCGGAGAACCCGTCCATGAAGGAAAAGACGTTGAACTTAGCGGTGTTATCAACCAGCATGTCAATATGAGGTAGGGGAAAGTCATCTTTTGGACTGGCCTTATTCAGGTCACGGTAGTCAACACACATTCTGACTTTGCCATCTTTCTTTGGAACTGGCACTATGTTGGCCAACCATTGAGGATACTCAGAGGTGACTAGAAAACCTGCGTCGAGTTGCTTTTGAACTTCCACTTTGATCTTGTTAGCCATATCCGGGTGAGTCCTTCGCAATTTCTGCTTAACCGGCGGACATTCTGGCTTCAATGGCAAGTAATGCTGAACAATATTGGTATCCAACCCAGGCATGTCTTGGTAGGACCAGGCAAACACGTCAACATATTCTTTGAGAAGGTCTGTCAACTTACTCTTGATATCAGCATCAAGCAGCGATCCAATGGTCACTTCTTTTTTGTCTTCTTCAGAACCCAAATTGATCTTTTCTAAAGGCTCTTTGTGAGGCAGAATGGCTCTTTCCTCGTGCTTAAGTAATCGAGAGATCTCGTCCGGGATCTCCTCTTCTTCCTCTTCTTCGGCTTCGAACACAGGAAACTCAAAGTTGGGAGAGGGCATAGGGTTATTGCATTCAATGGGTTTATCAATAGTTAATCTGCACATGTGATTTATATTTATTTCAGAAAACTTATGAATGCAGGAGTGTATGCAGATTTTTTTTGAAAAGTTTTTTTTTATTTTGGTTTTTTAGGATTACCATTTCCAGAAAAAGCAAAAATAAAACATATAATGTAGGGAATTCAAAATGACACTTTATTTATGATTCATTTTTGAAACAAAACCCTAAACACAAACTCATTTGTCTTGGGCAGGACAAAGAGGGAAACTTTTAAAACAAAGCCCTATACACAAAGTTATTTGGGCGGAACATTTAAAAGAAAAGCCCTATAAAACATCTCTCTGCCTTGGGCAAGGCAGGAGGTCAAAATAACAGCGAGGTGATTACTTTGAGCGGCGAACAACATTCGGAACGTCGACAGCTTTCCAGTAGCAACGAACTCCTCTATGTATTATGTATTCAGGAAAATTCTCCCCAGAATTATCTTCAGTATTGACATTGACCGCTGGTCGGGCAGGATTTGAAGGTCCTGGTTTGTCACTCTTGTTCTTTGTAGAGTTGAAATGGTCTTCTTCTACTTCTTGAAGAGCATATGATGAGTCACAATCTTCAGAATTTTCAGGGTGTTCTTCCCAGTCTTCAGGATGAAGAGACTCATTGTCAGCGACACTTTCTGAGTCAGTTGCGGGACCATCTTCCCCTTCATCTTCAAAAATGGCATTTATGTGATAATAACCACCTTCAGGATTATGAACCTTGGCAGATGCATTGAAGCTGAAATCTTCAGTAATTTCAGGCTGCTGAGAAAATTGACAGGGCTGATAAGCCTCTTCTGGTTGGCTGTTATATTCAAAGGGATCTCCCCATCCAGTTGGTTGGATATCCTCAATCGCAATCTTGTAACTTTCAGGTGCAGTGTATTTCACCATATAATCAAATTTTCCACTTGGTTGTCCCAAGGTGTCCCAAACCTCTGCAGGAATAGGCGGAATTTCTTTAGCACTTGTTTTCTCTGAAGAAGGATATGGTTCTTCCTGAGATATGTATCCCGAGTCATTGAGATAACATTTCCATTCTTCTTCAGGATCAGGTAGACCTTCTTCAATGCATTCTTCGATAAGGACATTAACCTCTTGAGGAATTGGGTTAAGGAATCCTCCACTAATGAATGTTTCTTTGATCGGTCGAAGGGTTTCATCCTTCTTGGTGCAGTTTGAGAATGTTGGTGAACATCCGAGACCTGCTCTAGTTTCATTCTTGGTAGGGATCACAACTTGCCCCCAGCCAGCAGTAGTTCCATCTTTTACTACTTTTACTGCTTCTTTGTAAGAAGAGATTGATGCTTTCTTCTTGGAAGATTCGTCTTCTAAAGAGAGACCTTGGAACTGAGTTCCTTCCACATCATCAGCACTGATGAAAGAGAAATTGGATAAATGGCTCACCATCAAGGCTTGTTCTCCACTTATTGTTACCAATTTTCCATTTGTTACAAATTTTAACTTTTGATGGAGCGTAGAAGTTACGGCCCCTGCTTCATGGATCCATGGTCGTCCTAACAGACAGCTATAAGCAGCTTGAATGTCCATGACCTGGAAAGTGATTTGAAATGTATGTGGACCAATTGTCATGGGAAGGTTGACTTCGCCGATAACAGACTTTCGCGATCCATCAAATGCTTTGACTACTACACCACTGAACTTCATAGGCATTCCTTGGTAAGACAAGCGAGCAAGAGTCTTCTTAGGCATCACATTCAAGGAAGATCCGGTGTCTACCAACACATTGGACAAAGAGTCTGACTGACAGTTCATAGAAATGTGCAAAGCAAGATTGTGATTTCTGCCCTCCTCGGGGAGTTCTTCATCACAGAAGCTTAAATTGTTGCAAGCAGTTATGTTGGCTATTATCCTATCAAAATGGTCAACAGTCACATCATGATCTACAAAAGCCTGATCCAAGACCTTCATCAGGGCTTCCCTGTGGGCTTCTGAGTTTAAAAGCAATGAAAGTATTGAGATTTTTGAAGGAGTCTGCATAAGCTGATCCACAATCTTGTATTCACTTCTTTTGATAAGCTTCAAAATTTCATCAAAATCTGGATTGACATTGGTTCCACTGGATTGACCAATATCAGTGTTTGTATTACTGACAGGAGTTTCCTCAGGATTCCCCACTGATGTATTGACAGGATTTTGTCCGGTTGCAGGAGTAACAGGCTGCTTTGAAGGTAGTGGAGTATACACACGTCCACTTCTTGTTACACGACTTACATCCGCAATGTTTACGACAGATGAGAGAGTTGGTAAAGGAACTTCTTGTCCATCCTTTATCATTGTTGCATTGTAGTTGTATGGAATTGCCTTGTCAGAGTCATAAGGAACAGGTCCAGGTAGACAAATGATCAAAGGAGCAACAGGAACCCTTGGCTTGTTGTAAGTAACTTCCATGCGCTCGGGCATGTTGAAATGAGGAACGATGACGTTAACTGTAGGCATTTCCGAGTTGATATCTGAGACTAAAAGCTCATGCGGATAACATCCTATCATGTTAACTTCATTTTCATCCCTATTTCTGTAGATCTGAAGAGTACCATTATCTAGCAAAACTTGGAGATCTCTTCTCACAATTGAACACCCGTGAGGATCCACACAACATATTCTACAGGAACCGTATTGATGCTGGCGAAAATTCTGCCCTCGACAGAGAGTAGCGTGCATTTGTACCAAATTGGCTCTTGAGTAATTGATATTATAGACCCGGTATGGACCAGGACATCCGTACACCATGTTTACAACATGCCCTCCATGATTGGGCAGCGGATTTGCTTGCACATTAGGATTCAAATTTCTGAAAGAGAGAAGATTAGATTTAACCAACCTCTGAACTTCATATTTCAAAGCTATGCAATGCTCAAGATCATGGCCAGGTGCTCCTTGATGATAAGGGCATGAGACCTCTGCTTTGTACCACCATGGGAGTTTCTCAGGTACTGGTGGTGGTGCTCTAGTTTGAACGAGACCTTTTTCAATCAAAGCAGGGTACAATTCTGTATAGGTCATTGGAATCGGATCAAACTGTGGAGCTCTTTGCACACGATTCTGATTATTGTTAAGCTGCTGAGCCTGTTGTCGAGGCTGTTGTTGTTGAAACTGCGGGGTGAATCCCGGATTTGGTGTTGTGTTAACGACTGGTGTGATAGAAGCAACCTGTCGCTGACGATTGACATTTCCTCTTGGCCTCCCTTGGGATACCATGTCAACACTTTGTTCTTTCTTCTTTTGGAAACCACTTCCGAACTTTTTGGTTCCACTCGAAGATCCACCTTCTTTAGTCAGACGTCCGGTTCGGACTCCTTCTTCTAGACGCATCCCCATGTTTACCATTTCGGTGAAATCACTTGGGGCACTAGCAATCATGCGTTCATAATAAAACGGACTGAGAGTATTCAAAAAGATCTTTGTCATCTCTTTCTCTTTTAACGGTGGATTAATCTGAGCAGCAGTTTCTCTCCATCGTTGGGCATACTCTTTGAAAGCTTCATGGTCTTTCTGAGCCATGGACCGAAGCTGATCTCTGTCTGGAGCCATATCCGAGTTATACTTGTATTGTCGGACAAAGGCCTCTCCTAGATCATTGAAAGTTCGAATATTAGTGCTATCCAAGCTTGTGTACCACTTCAGTGCGGCACCAGTCAAACTGTCTTGAAAGTAATGGATAAGCAACTGATGATTATCTGCATAAGTAGACATCTTTCTGGCATACATCACAAGATGACTTTGTGGACAAGAACTACCTTTGTACTTCTCAAAGTCTGGGACCTTGAATTTAGCTGGTATTTGTACACTGGGAACCAAACATAGCTCCTGGGCATTCTTTCCAAACAAATCTTTCCCCCAAATAGCCTTGACTTCCAGTTGAATCTTGTTGAACTGTTCTTGGAGATCTTCCACAAGGTTACGCTGATTTGTGCTATCACCTTGATCATGATAAATCTCATTGCCATCATAAGGAACAGTGTGAACCGTAGGGGTCGGAACTGTCATAGTGGGTTGAGAAAGTGCCATAGTGATTTGGGAAAAAGTTACCCCTGAATGTGGAATAAATGCTGAACCTTGTGCAGCAGGTGCTTCAGTTGTAGCTGTTTGAACCCCAGAGAAATTATGGCGGAAACCTGTACCAAAGCTGAAAGGCGGGCCCCAACCTTCTGGCATGGAGAAAGACGGAATGTTGAATGCAACTGTAGAAACTGGAGTAGTGACTTCAGATGTTACCGTTGCTTGACTGTTGGGTGGTGGCGGCTGATTCTGTGCGGCCATCAAGGAGTCAACCAGAGTAGTGAGACTTTCCAACTTTTCCTGAAGGGTGGTCACTGTACCTCGGAGCTCAATATTCTCTTGTTCAGAGTGTTCCATTACTCTTCTTCTGCTTGAACGAGTATTGTATCTGTGATCTGATTGCGAGCGTGGTCGAGAAACTTTGAGACGCGACAGCTTGACGATCTATTGGAGAAAGATCCAAAAGATAAGACTCTATACAACAGACTCGATATGCAGAATGATGTATGCAAAAAGAAATTTATGATTTTTCCAAACATTTTAAAGATTATTTCCTTGCAAACATTTGAACACAAACAAATCTTTTATTCTTTTTTTTTTTTTATTGCAATAATGGGAAATGTTACAACATTGGAGCATAGCTCCTTACAGAAGCAAATGATAAGTAAAAAAAAGCTAAACAAATCCTAAGCATCTTCATCAGACGAAGAACCAAATGCATTATGCAGCTTGAGCTTCATGATTTCTTTCCCATAGTGAGCTTTCAATTTGGCCTTTTCAGCTCTCAGCTTGTCAACCACATTCTTCCATTTGTCAGGCATCGGAGCGTTGCTTGTCGAGGCTTCAAGATTCTTCTTGCTTTCTTTGATGTATCTTCTGATTGCAGCATCTTTCTGACGGATCTTCTCATCTTTACTCATGAGCCAACCATCTTGATAATAGAGTGTTTCTTCGTGATCTTTCACCCTTTTCTTCAACTTTCTATTTTCCTCCTCAGTTTTACGAAACTTTTCTTCCCAAGCGTCTTTTTCTGACCTCATCTTGGCTAAAATCTCTTGGTATTCTTCCGTAGTGTCAATGGGAATGTTGTGTAGTTGAGACACCACATGGAACATGGGTTTTTCATAATCATAAGGCATTTGAAACTCCTTTGCTCTTTTCTTCACCCAGCTGGTGTAGGCGTTCATAGCAATGCAGTTTCTTTCCCCACCTTTTTCTTTTCTTCGGACGTCGTACCAAGCTCTCACCATTCTTGTCTTCAACCTTTGAGGATCCTCCCCTTCTCGGTAAAAGTAGCATTCCACTGCGAGACCCATTGGTTTAACTGAATTTGCATACCCGAGTTGTCGTCGGGCTAGGACCGGATTATAGTTAATTCCTCCTTGTGTGCCAATGAGAGGTACGTTGGCGAACTCTCCACAACTATCAATGGTTTCTGTACCACAGCGAGCCAAGGTATACCAATGAATATCATTATTAGTAAGTGACATAAGTCTTCGAGGCCAACGTAAGCCTTCTCGGTTTTCCGTGAAAGTAGGAGACTTAGGTAAGTGTGAAACAATCCATTTGTACAAAAGAGGTGCACAACATACAATGATTCCACCGCCTTGGCGATTCCTATGATGAATAGAGAAATACGTGTCACCAAGCAAAGTCGGAACAGGATTTCCATTCAGAAAGATCTTTATGGCGTTGATATCAACAAAGTCGTTGACTTTGGGAAACAGAACCAACCCATAGATGAGCAAGGCTAGTACAGCTTCAAAAGCTATCATGCTACCAGTGTCAATGAAATCAAAGGCTTTCTTTATTAGAAACTGCGAAGTTAAACCCGGAAAGTTTCCTTTAGTAGTCCAATTACTTTCTATTTCAGATTTCTTCAAGTGGATACTTGCTGCAATGACTGGTGACTTAGGAATGGCTTCCAAACCATTGAAAGGTATTTTGTCAGATACAGGAATACCCAAAAGATCGGCATATTCTTCCAAGGTTGGTACCAACTGATAGTCTGGAAAGGTAAAACACCGGTAGACGGGATCATAAAACTGAACCAGAGTTTTGAGAAGTCCTTCATCAACATGAGTGTTCAAGATAGGCAAAAGCTTTCCATGGCTTTTCCTAAAATCAGAAGGATCTTGTACAGAAGATGCTAACTCTTTCAGCCTTTCCACATTAGGCATTTTGAAATCGTACTTTTTGGTATGCCTTTTTACCCACTCCATAACTTAATCCTATAATGTTTGCAAAGAAAATTCTCTAAAAAATTTTTTTGGAAAAATCATGCTTTTATGGGAAAAGATGGATTTTTTTATGAATGCATGGATGCATGAATGCCACATATTCAAACATGGTAAGGCAAACACGGTGATGTAAACATGGTAACGCAAACATGGTACTACAAACATGGTAATTCAAAACATAGTACACACAGGTTCAAAAGTCCAGCGTCACGAGCATGAGGTCAGAGAACCAAACATGGGATAGTACTAGGGTTTATCACCTGCAAAACATGTTCTACTGATACGTCAGAGTCTACATTTTTCTTTCGGATATTACCGGCTTGCACAACTGAACTTGTGAGCTAGAAATATTCTCAAGAAAAACTCGTCTGAGTGTGGTTCTCCGCATGACAACTATCCAAGTCTTCACCTGGATCGTTTCTGCACCACGTCCTAATAAGGCCAGGATGGGTTGGGGTTCTACAGCCAACTCAGCTTCTACAGTTCAATGAAAGCAATAATGTCTTCGCAACTGAACTTGCTAAACATGTACTACAAACAAGGAACCTCCACTGAGCGGAAGGATTCTCATGCTGACTTTTTAAGGACTAACTCCTTGTATGCCATACATGACTATACCCTCCACCTAATTCTTATGTGTACTTAATTCGGGTTAGGATTTGTCCATAATGTATCACTTGTAACAGAATCACACCAGTAACAGAACCAAGGAACCACACATGTAACAAGAATAAAATAAAAACATAACAAATAGAAATAACCCTTTCTTTGGAAACAATAAAAAGATGGTCCCCAGTGAAGTCGCCATTTTTCTGTCGCGGGCGAAAAACCGTTGTCTTTTTCTAAATGAGACACCTGATGCCTTCTTTGGGCTCGAGTGCTCAAAAAAATGATTTTTCTTTTGTACCGACCAAACTTTTTATTGTTTCCAAAAGAGGAAAAGGGAAAAAGCTGCAATAACCTTAAAAGTGGGGAGAGATCTTGGGTAAGAGGGTTGGTTATACGAAGGGAAGGTATTAGCACCCAACGTATCTATAGTACTCTATAGGTTTCTTTGTTTTGTTTATTCCATTCTTGTTATGGTGGAGGTTCTTGTGAGAAAGAGGTGGGACCTAAGGTGTTTGTTTGATTATGCTCGCAAAGATCATCGCGATCCTCTGCATACATATCCCCTAGAGGGAATCAGAGCATCTGTAGCTCGGGGTCTACGGGTGCTAAGGTTTGAGTGGTTTGAGAGAGAAGTTTTGCTCGCCAAGGATACGACCTTGTGCCTACGTATTCTCAAAGGGATGTTGAGAAAGTCAGAGCAATCGTAGTTCCCACTTATGCTAGTGGAAGCAAAGGAAAAGAGACAAATGTCATCTAAATGTTCGATGTATCTAATCTATATCATCACATACATCTGTTTGATTTTTGTTTGAAAATCTTTTCATTATAAGCCCGGGGCCATGCCATTTAGGGTGCTTAGAATGATAAAGATGTTTTTGTTTAACCAGCCTTGTGGCAAAAGTTTCAATGAAGTCAGCCTTGTGACAAAAACTTTGATTAATCAGCCAGCCTTGTGGCAAAAGTTTCAATGAAGTCAGCCTTGTGACAAAAACTTTGATTAATCATCCAGTACGGTGGTAAAACAGTTTGATTGATTAGCCAGACTTGTGGCAAAAAAAGTTTGATTGATTGATTGATTGATTGTTTGATTGTTTGTGATGATATAGATGAGATACTCCTATCATAGAGATGATAAATGTCTAATCTCCTAGGGTATTTGATTTGGATTTTGGGGATGCTTATAAGAAGCCTGTGGGTCCTTGTACGAAGCCCAAGAGGAGGCTATCCGAGGGTCCTTGCATTGTAAGCCCAAGAGGAGGCTATGGGAGGGACAATCCAGGGTCCTTGCATTGTAAGCCCAAGAGGAGGCTATGGGAGGGTCACTCGTTTGTACAAAGCCCAAGGGGAGGCATGGTATAGTTGGTTTGAGCTCTTAGAGCGATTTCACCGGGAAACCATACTCTATGTCCTAACCTAAACTAGGGAGATTCTTTGCACGAAGCCCAATAGGAGGCTATGGGGAACCTAGTGTTGTACTAAGTTGAACAAGCATATAACACAATCACAAGTATGAACAAGTACGAACAAATATGAACAAGTACATGAACAAATATGAACAGTTATACATATATGACCAAGTGTGTGTATATAATGGAGTTTATGAAGGAAATATACCTGTAAGCATGATCCATTTGTATACACGGGGCTCGGGACTCACACTCGGGGAGAGGTCCACTTGAATTTATTCAAAGCTATGTAAACAGGTATTTACAAAGGGGCTTGGGACTTATACCTACATGGAGGCCCATGGTATTTTTGGGAAGATTTAAAGGAAACCTTCATTTTTGGTTTGTTATTCAAAGTTAAAAACAGATTGAGATATGTACAAAAGGCGTACAATGAAATACCTAATTTCATGTACTAGAGTGGGTATGTACAAAAGGGGCTTGGGACTTATACCTACATGGAGGCCCGTGGTATATTTACAAAACATGGTTGATCGTTTTATTTACAGACGCGAGGTTTGAAAAACCGTTTGAAAGTTTGTTTTGAAAGAAAGTTTATTTATTTTGAATAAAAAGACTGTGTAAAAAGAAAAAGGAGTGGGTCTTATACTCTCTAATATTCGAGAGGCCCCACATGTTTTGAAAATTAATTGATCAATCAAAAAGATTTAATCAATGGTTTCTTTTGAAAATCAAAAAGAAATGGTTCATCGTTTTGAAAAAGAATTGCGATCGCTCGTCTTAAAATGATTTGATTTTGACAAAAGTCAACTTAATTAAGTTAAAACAAGTTTTAATACTCAATTAAGACCTAAGTGATTAGGGTTTAATCATAAAAAATATTTACAAGTGATTAAGTTTGAAAATTAGATAAAAAAACAATATTTAAAGTATTAAAAAAACTTAAAAATGTATCATTTTAAACCTATTTAAAAATGTATCAAATAAATATTTTTTGATGATTTTTTTTGGTATTCATAAAATACATATATAAAATAAAAAGTGTGTAAAAAATGAATAAAAAATGAGTTAATTTGATTGGTTAAATAATTGAGTGAAGTTTGTAAAAAATGAAGAAAAATAGTGTCAAAAAAAATGGTTTGGTCCTGCCAGGGTTTGAACTCACGCCCTCTCTCTTACCAACCAAAACACTTGCCAACTGAGCCACGCTTGTGGCTTGTAATACATACGCTTCCATTTAATTATATTTTGAAATTGATATTTGAAACTTCTGAACCAAAAAAACGCGCCAAGAACACAATCCCAACTGAAATTTGAAAATCTCTAAAACTGTGTTGTTTTGATCAAGTGATGGGTCTATCTCACTCGGTTTTTCACGAGGAACATGATGGTACCCTCACAATTCATTTATTTTTACTCTAAGGTGGTCAATTTTGGGATGAACCTGAAGAACCCTAATTCTGAATTTGAACATGAAATCGTGTATGATTGATGAATTATGAAATTGATTGAGGGCTAATGATCAGTGATAGTGCAGAAACAAGATGGCAAAGCAATATTTCATTTATGATGCATGATTCATAGAGTTTGAAGTTCAAGTGTTCTTACCTCAAAAACGACAAAACTGGAGGTTTGATTCTTCAATATAGGTGTTACAGATGCTTTGTATCGATCTGGATAGCTTCAATGATGATTATTGAAGGTGTCTGGATGCTTGGAACTTCCAAAATTCATCTGAGCATGGCCATGGTGCCCGATCTACAGAAGCTTCAAGAGTGAATCGAATTTGGTGATGGAGATGTTTCAGGTCATGTGTGAGTGTTTGGATAGTTCACATATGGTATATGGAATGTGTTTGGATGATTAGCTTGAGCAGAATTGGCCTGGAATTGATTTTGGCATGATGAGGCTAAGGTTATGCATATTTGGGAAGTGAGGTAGTGATTCTGAGTTTTTGATGTTTTTGGAAGGTTTCAAAGGTTCAAACAACTTCCATATGATATTTGGGAAGTGTTAGAAGCATCACTTTGCTTAGAAATTCAAAGGTTTAGAGGTTGAGAATTTTACCTCTTTTGAAAACTATGAAACTTGCATTCTAAGAAAGAAAGAGAAAACCTATGTTTATGAGGTTTTGGTGTGATTTTGAATGAGGTAAGGACCTCTATTTATAGGCCAAAGTTTCTGAATACAAAGCTCTTGCAAGTTGATCAAGAATGATGATTTGGCTTAAGAGATAAAATGGAATCTTTCACATTAAATGCAAATGGTTAAAAGTGACTTAACCATGGTTATTTCTCAAGCTTCTTATCCTCTTCCATTCTGATCTCAAATCAGAAAATATCATTCAATTATTGCTTCTATGTATCATTACTTGGATCATTTGGCAAATTGGTTCATAACTTAGTGAAAATGGCATGTAATTTCAAGTGAAAAGTTCACTAATGTCAAAATTCAAAACCATGGCTACACTCCATATTTTTTCATGCTCTTGGACATTTTGGAAAGCTTATGTTACACACTTCAAAACCCTAGTTGAAAGTTTCTTCAAGATCTTTAAGGAAGTGGGTGAAAAAGATCCATGAACTTTGAAGAAAATGAGTTTTTAAGTGAAGTTTTCAAAAAGTACCAACTTTGAAGCTCCATTTCTCTTAAATGGTTGATCTTATGGAAAAAATTTATATGTGTCAAAGTTGTTTATTGGATCAAAATCTACAACTTTCATGTTGGAAGTTTTTTTTCAGTTTGTAGGTGAAATTTTGAGTTATTCCCCTCCAAAGTTTGGAAAAAACCATGAAAAACACTTAGAAAAATTTTCTAAGTATGAAAGTCAAACTTTGACTTTTTGATTCTTGATTGATTTTCTTGATTTTTCTTGATCAAATGACTTCATATATCATATATTGATGATCCAAAACTTCAAAAGTCATGGTTGACCAAAATTCCCCAAAAGTCAATGGCGATCTTGTACAGCTGACTTTTTCAGACGAATCGCGTTTCTGGAGATTTCAAATGAAACAGGCTATCCTCATCAAATGAATGGTATGAATGGATCACATTGAAGCATTAGAGGATATTGAGCCATGGTTTAAGTTTTGGCACCATGTTCTGATTAAAAAAAGGCAGTTGTTCAGTGAATTAGGTCAAAAACCCTAATTGTCGACCTGATGAAATTGATGACTGTGGATCTTGAATTGAGATGTAATTTCCATTGGATATTGTCATAGGGATTATTTGAAGATGATTGAGGTCTTTGATTGACTCCTTGGGGATTTTTAGGGTTTCCCAAATGTGATCCCTGATTTCAGTCCCTGATAGTTCAAAAACCCTAATCTGATGATTTGAAATTTCACTGTTGATCAATCCTTGTGTAAGAGATGCCTTGAGCCAATGGATTAGGTCAAAATGATGCACTTGGGGTCTTGATATCATGTCCCAAGTCATTAGGTCGAATCCTGAGCAAAAGTCAGGAGTATGCTAGCTTCAGTCAAAACCCTAATCTGGTTGATTCAGAGCCTTTGAGCTTGTTGAAAATGAATCTCTGAGGACCAAATGTTGATTGTTGATGAAGATGTTTCTTTTGAGATGAAGGGAGAACAAAACCCTAATTGACTGTTCCTTGCACTGATGAGTGATCTCTTGATTAAACCCTGCTGAGTCACAAGTAGCAAACACAAGCTATGCAATTTGTTAGAGATGCAAATGATGCATATGCAAATGATATGAGGTGGTATCTTAGGTCAAAAATTGGGGTATGACACAGAGGACTTTATGAGTAGGATTTCTATGTTGTTCTATGATGATATGTGATTATAAATACATGCATTGTTGCTGGTGTTGTTGTTTATGTGGTTGTTGGTGTTGTTGTTTATGTTGTTTATGCTAATGTAGTTGATTTTTATGTTTTTGTCTTGATGTTGAATGTTTTATGTCTTGATAGATGACTTCTTCTTCATCTAATAGCGACGAAACTACTTATACAAATGAAACTCATACAAATGATTCTCAATCTATATATGGAAAACAGAAGAAAAAACAAAGAGGTGCCACAATAATGGCTAAATTAACAAAAGTTCAAAAGTCGGTGACAATTTTCTAATCGAGTTTAGTGTAGTATATACGATACTTGATGGTCCTCATTCTTTGCTTTTAAGAGTTATGTTGTGTTCAGTGCAAGTAGAAAATTAAGTATATTGATAAATGATTGAAAGAATGTACCAGCAGAGGTGAAAGAGAGCATGTAGACAAATGTTAAGGTATTAATTTTGATTTCCATCGATTCAGTATTACTTTATATAATTACTAATACATACTTATTGATGTAACTGTGTAGTTGAGTTTGAGTTTTCTGACTATTCTAAGTTTTAAAAAAATGGATCACTTATGTTGGTATGTGTTGGAGGGGCTTTAAGTCACGGCTTCCACGTGACTAAATTTAGGATCCTAAGCCTGGTCGTGAACTTTCGTGGGTGAGATAAAATTTTCTTGACAAGAAGGACTGAAAAAAGTTTGTGCAGTCTCGTAGTTCTGAGGTGTTCATGATTAATACTAATTGTATTTTCTGAATATGCTTTATAGATATGATTTTCCAATGTTTAAAACAGGTTAAAAGTGAAGCAGGAAAGCTAAACAAGGCAAAAAAAACTCATAGATTGTCTCGTGGAGGATACAACAAACTCAAGAAAACAACAATTGCTAAAAAAAGACAACAACTAGGAAATGAGGACTCCATGAGTCGTAATCACAAGTCACAAGCCATCTCCACCATCACGATATGAGAAGTGGAAGAGGACTCGACAAAGACCAAATGAAGACTACACTTCAGATGCCTCAAGATAGTCATTGAGAAATTGTAAGTAGGATTTGCTATGCGCATGCTATGTGTTATTTGAATTGCTTTGGTAATTAACAATTTATATCTTATCATGCTATATAGGATTCGTTGGTTATGTCGGCCCGTGAAGGTTTCTTTGTTCCAGAATCACGACATGATATATTAGTAGCAGAAATCAGAACAAATGAACATGGTGAGCGTGTCTGTGGTGTTGGAGATGGCATCGGCCGAAATACATGTAGAAAATCGATGAATATGTCCCGCACAACCACACATATAACTATCACGCTAACAATTTATTAAATAATAATTATTGGTGTTAAAAGGCCAAGATACTACAAAGACAAAATCAATGATAATAAATATATGATATTTGAGAGCAGTTTAATGAATTTTTAATGCACATAATTAGGGGTGACAAAATGGGCCATCCGCCAAAAAAAGAGTGAAGCGGGCAAGCCCGCCAAGTGAAAATGGATATAAACGGGCAGCAGGCTTACCCGCCTATTTATTTATTTATTTATTTATTTTTAATTTTTTTAATAGGTTAATATACTTTTTTTACCTTTCAATTAAATTTTTCAATTATTTTTTAGAATAAATTTTTATAAAGCATCTTTTAAAGAAATTTTACTTAAAAAAATGTTGCATATAATTATAAATAAATAAATAAAATAAAACCATCAAGAATTGAAATTACTAGAATTAATTAAAAAAGATGTCTTTAAGACGGAACAGGCTAAATGAATATGTGGGTGAACTTTGGCGGACGGTGGATTTTGCGGGGCAAGCATAAGAGGAGGACGGATTTTGGCGGGACAGGCTTTGGTGGATTCAAAATTCCAACCCAACCCATCATTTTTATGAAAGGTGCAAGGACCGGCCTCTTTTGCCACCTCTACACACAATTACCTTTTATCTAATAAGAATTCAATATTTTGTGTGGTATATACATGTTTAGAAGTGTGATACATGATATATATTTCTGGATTAATATAACAGTTTTCATTATAAATTTTTCTTATATACGCAATATAAGTACTTGATATTATTTTTTATTTGCTATTAATAATATTTATTTTAATATATTAATATATATATATTTATATAATACTTTTTGTTATAATGAAACGTTTTTTCGTATTCAATAGAAAATGAAAAAGTTAACAAAAATATTTAAAAAAATTGTATGTTATTATAGAGAATTAAAAAAAGAATACATAAATTGAAAAACTTATTATTAAATTCATGTTTACAATATATTTGTATGTAAGTAGGTGTTTATTAGTAAATAAATTAAAGAATTAGGAGTGATAAAATAATGGGTCATAAATTATTATTCATGAACAATAAATTTAAACGTAAGAGAATTTGTGGGGATGAATTAATGAGTAATGAAGTAAAAAGATTCAAATATAATTACATATAAAGAGCCAAATATAATAATAATAATTTTGATATATTTATATTATTATATCTGAAATCATAAAAATTCAGCAAAAATATAAATTTTTAAATATTCTATAGTTATTTTTTAAGTAACTATTATATATGAGATTGTAAATCCATTTGAAAATAAATTTAATTTTAAGAATAAAATGAGGTTTATAAACGAATTTTCAATAAATATTAAATAGTTTTTAATGGAAATAATTTTTAAAGTAATTATTATATATGAGTTTGCAAAATAATTTGACAATAAAATGATTTTTAAGAATAATATGGAGGATAATATAAAAGAAATACTAGAATTTACAAAATAATAATAATAAAAATAATCATAATAATTTTCATATATCAATGTTATTATATGTGAAATTATAAAAATTAAACAAAATATAAATAATTTATTTAATTATAGAATATTTTAAAAAATATATTTTAGATTTTGATTATAAAATAGTTTTTAGTTATTTTTTAAGTAATTATTATATATGAGTTTTTAAATCCATTTGAAAATAAATTGAATTTTAATAATAATATGGAGGATTTATAAACGGATTTTAAATAATTATCATATGGCTTTTATAAAAGTTAGTGGAAATATTTTTTAAAGAGTTAAATATCTATGAATTTAATAAAAGTTAATGAAAATAGTTTTTCAAAATTATATTATTATATTTAGATTGATAGAAATTTGTAAACTATTTTGATGCATATATGCTAGTAATTAATATGGAATATAACTCAAAGAAATAATTAATTTTAAAATATAAATAATATTACTTGGTTAAAATAGAATTAGATTTAAGTCTAGATTAATATCAATTTGAATCGTTAGTATAATGTTAGGATTGCTATTATGACAACCTTAGTTTTAATAAGTAGATAATTTTTAATGTTAAAATCTTTTTGATATTCGCCCTTAACGTGACATTTGGCTTCTAAAACGTAGTTTTATTTATGGGTGTTTACGATTTGGTTTGAATCGGTTTTGAAGTAAAAATTCATCCAATTTAAAGATAAATTTATTCACAGTTCGGTTCGATTTTGGATAATTAATTAAAAAAATCTGATCCGGATTTATTTTGGATCGATTTTTGAATATCCAAATTACAAAATCTTATTATGTGATTAAGATTATAAAAATTCTAATAAATATTAGATTTGATATAATATATAATATATAATGTATTAAAACTTAATATTACAAAATGAGAATGATCAGTTGAAACAAATAAAATAACAAAAATTAAATAGATATAACTAAACTAAGAAATGGTATTAAGAAAATTAGTATCATCGACTAATATAACTTAACAAAATATATCATATTAATAAAAAATAATTAAAAAACAAATAAGGATAAAATATATATTTGCGGTTTAGTTTAATCTATCTAAAATTCCGAACCGATTTTTTGCGATTATTGTTATTTTCACTATTCATATTTTTTTATACGTTGACTATTTATTTATCATCTTAAAGAAAATTTAGTGAGGATTAATTTTAAGAAATATGTAACTTATGATTTTAAAAAAGGAGTATGATCTGTCCCTAATTATAAGTTGTTTTTATATAATAAAAAATCTATCTCCTAAATTATAAATAATTTATATGGATCATTAATGTTTATTTTTTATCATATATCTTATAATTTATTATTATCTCTTATTCTATTTTTTTTATCTTTCTACCTCTATATCTTCTTTTTTTAATTACATCCATGTATATCCCTTCAAATTTATTTATTTTCCTTTATTAATGCAATTTTTATCAAAGAAGGTAAAAACACTGAAATAAAATTAATACATGCCCTTATTAAAACCTTGCAACTTTTATATTCATCACAGTGAAATCATTTCATTTAACTCATTTAAATACAAATCAAATGAAGAGACAATATAAATTAATAACTAAAAAGACAAATCACATGTCTATTTTATTTTATTTTATTCATTTGCATTAGTTTCATGCATTCAATGTTGTCTTTAAGCCTTAGATGAAGGAGGATGAGGAATAGTATAACCTGAAAGAGTAGAAATGTAGATGAAAATTAATATTATTTTCACAAAAAGATGTTAACTTAGATAAATAATAAAAATAAAAAGATGTTGACTTACTTCCACACTTATCTGTAGGAATATTTTGAGCCTGACAAGTTTTTGCCACATACAAAGCTTTTTCTATGCTGAACCTTTTCTCAATATCAGGTATTAATGTTAAATATTTGCAATAACACGAGATATCAGCACTTTTTAATGCTGCACAACAAGATTCTGATGGTGGAATTTTTGGCCCTTCCTTTTGAATGAAACTTATACATTGCCTCATTTCATTTGGGTTACCACCACATTCAATTTGAGCAGAAATTCCTAATACTAAGATGCTTGCAGTAAGCATTAATGTTGCAAAGCACAAGAGTCTAGTTGCCATGGTGATGAAAATCTTAGTTTGATCAATAATATGAAGAAAAAAAATTAGTTTATATGACAAAGGCTGCACTAGAGACTGATTTATATAGTAGAATGATGATGTCAGAAAGAAATATTAGTAACAAACCCGTGCAAACGCACGGATTTTGGTTTGGTATGCGCATTTGTTTAAATAATATATTTATTTTAAATCAAAATTTTTGGATCATAAATAACATTTTTTTAATATAAAAATAATTCTATCAATAATAAATTTTTTCTCGTATACAACTATTATTTATGTTTAGGTATCATGTAGAAAAATATTTGGATCAATAGTAAATTTTCGTATATAAAAATATTTAAATTAATAATATATTTTTTCCCTTATACCATTTTTTAATAAAAAATTTTTGAATCACAAATACAATTTTTCATTTATAAAAATATTTAGATCATTAATAGATTTTTCTATATACAAATATTATTTATGTTTAGATATCATTTACAAAAATGTCTTAATCAATTGTAAATTTTCGTATATAAAAATATTTAGATCAATAATAGTACTTTTCCCGTGTACCTTTTTTTAATACAATTTTTTGGGATCATAAATACAATTTTTCATATATAAAAATATTTATATTATTAATAGATTTTTCTCATATACAGATATTATTTATGTTTAGATATTGTTTATAAAATATGTTAATCAATTGTAAATTTTCATAAATAAAAATATTTAGATCATTAATAGTTTTTTCCCGTATAGTGATATATATTTTTTGAATAAATTTTTTTTGGATCATAAATAGCATTTTTCATATATAATAATATTTAGATAGTTAATGACATATAATAATATAATAATATTTTGAATCATATAAATTAAAACTAATGATAACTGACACTCACTTTTGTATTTTATCCAATAACACACATTTTCAAGTATATTTTTAAATTCATTTTAATTGAAATAATTTTTTTAAACTAAAATTATTATTACCATCTTTAAAAGTAATGTATCTTAAAATAAAAATTATTTCAAATTATATTTCTTCGTTATTAATATTTAATTATTAAAGTTAATTTTTAAAAATTAAATACTATTTTAAATATAAATTCGCAATTATTTAAAATGATCATAATAATTTTTTTATAAAAAAATAATTTATTGAAATATTTTGATTAATAATTTATTAGAAGAAATAATAATAATAATAATAATAATAATAAAGTAATAAAAAGTTAAAAGTTAAAAGTGAAAAGGTGAAAAATGAAAAAGTGAAAAGTAAAAAATGACTTGGAAAGTGAAAAAGTGAAAAGTGAATTGAAAAAAATCAACAAAAAGTATTTTTTGCCCCTAAATTATTAATTTAAATTAAGATAAGAAAAGAGCAATTGGGTATTTTCTAGAACATGTTATTTTCTTATATTATAGAATTAAAGTTAATGATAACTTAAACACAATTTTGTATTTTATCCAATAACACATATTTTCAAGTATATTTTTAAATTCATTTTAGTTGAAATATTTTTTTAAACAAAAATTATTATTATTTTCCTTAAAAGTGTTGTATCTTAAAATAAAAATTATTTCAAATTATATATTTTTTATTAATATTTAATTATTAAAGTTAATTTTTTAAAATTAAATACTATTTTTAATGTAAATTGTTAATCATTTAAAATGATCATAATAATTTTTTTATTAAAAAATAATTTATTGAAATATTTTGATTAATAATTTATTAGAAATAATAATAATAAAGTAATAAAATGTAAAATTAATGATAATGATAGATAGTCAAATTATATTATTTAAGTTAATTTATTAATGAAGTCGTCAGACTAAAATTTAATAATGGAGGAGAGAGAGAAAAAAAGAATGAGACACACATTAGATTTTAAAATAAATGGTGGAGATTATGTGTCATTCTTTTTTTCTCTCTCCTCCATTATTAAATTTTAGTCTGACGACTTTATTAATAAATTAACTTAAATAATATAATTTGACTCTCTATCATTATCATTGATCTCCTCTCATAATTTTGCATTTAAAATTAACGATGTGTCTATTTTATGGTAAATATTTTGTGAAAGATGACAAATTATCCTATATTAATCTATTGTGTAACTTTATAAATAAAATAAAAATATAAGTTAAAAAACAAACATCACATCAATTTTTATGAAAAAACATAAGAGTGAAATCAAAATGGTTTGAATTTAAAATAATTAGACTAATTTTAAAATGAGATAAAATTGGGGGACTAAAATCATAATTTGCCTAATATTTAAATCATGTATGTCTCATTTAAATTACAAAAAAAAACAATTCTCAATAGTAAAAATAACAATTTAAGTTAAATTGAAATGACAAATGTGTCTTGAAGCATATTGGTATAATAAATAAAATATAACCACTAGAATCAATAAAAATTAAGACTATTTTAAAAACTCAAGATAAAATTTATTCATACAATATGTAAATGATTATACCATTCTTTAAATATGACTATACATATTTAAATGATTATACCATTCTTAATTATTTAAACAACAATAAAATTAAGAACTATGACTATTTGATAATTAAGCCAGAAAAGGAAAAAAAATGAAAATTTAACATTTGAAAATAACAATTTTGTATCTCAAATAAAAAGAATTTTTTTTTTAAAGCTGAATAGAAGATATTATAAATCAAAAAAAGAGAATTACAAGGATCACAAGGGGGACCAAACCAAAACCCCTTAGGTACAAACTCTATGTCTTGGGGTACCCAACTTGTCAAGCAAGAAATCTCTTTGAATATCTTCATGAATATAACTAAAAAACTTATAAGACTTATAATACAAACCAAGATTAGCCAAGGAATTAGCCAAGGAATCAACACAAAAATTGACTTCTCTATATATGTGTACCTAGATACAATTTTTAATTAGAGAAAACTTAGATACAATTTTTTAAGTATAATTTATATTATTTTCTTATAAAAATATGACAAGTATATAATTTTCTCCTATTTTTACTCCTTAAAAGATATTTAAGTACACTTATCATGTTTTCATTGAATAATAGTACATATTTTGCTAATAGTAATCCGTGAGAAAATGAAAAATATGGACATTTAAAAATAAAAATTGTGTCTCAAATAAAGACAATTGTGAATTAAAACAAAATATATATTTTGTTGATAATAATCCGTGAAAAAAGAGAAAATTTGACATTTGAAAATAAAAATATTGTGTCTCAAATAAAGACAATTGTTAATTAAAATAAAATAAATATTTTACTGATAGTTATACGTAAAATGAAAAGTTAGTTGTGTGCATAATTATTGACTATTATCCAATGGATTTAATTTATATGTACTGACAGTGTAAAATTATTTTACACTGTCATCCAATAGAAAACTAATAAAATGTCTTGTCATTAAAAGAACTTTTAAATTAAAGTATGATTTATTCTGATATAAGGTTGTGATTGGTTGACAGTGTAAAATTATTTTACACTATTAGTGTCTGAACCTTTTTCTCTTATCCAATTTGATAAAATAAATTCTTGACTTTCTTAACATTTAAAAGTTAATTAATTAGTAATAATAAATAAATACAATTGATTAAATAGGTTGTAAAAACAAAATTAAACGTAAATGTTGTATACATTTATACACAAATAAATATTTAGACAACATTTATTCTTGGAAATTAAACGTAAATGACAGCCAGACGACATTTATTCTTGGAAAAACTATTCATGACAATATCATCATGACACATGACCTTATTAGATGGTATAACAGGAAACATATCACTCTAAGTTGCACTATTCAAATGGACTTGCAGAAGGCATACGACACAGTTAACTGGGATGCTTTGGAGCTGATTATGATAGAGATGAGCTTCCCTATGAAATTTGTGAACTAGATAATTGCTATAAAAACTGTCTCATATAAATATGTGATCAATGGCCAGGTGAGCAACATTGTGAAGGCAAGAAGGGGTTTGAGACAAGGAGACCCTGTCTTTCCACTGTTGTTTGTGCTGGTAATGGAGTATTTACATAGATGTATGGCAGAATTGAAAGAGATGCCTGGATACAAATATCACCCCAGATGTGCAAGTTGAATATCACCAATATATGTTTTATTGACGATTTAATGTTGTTCTCTATGGGTGAGGTGCTTTCAGTACAGTTGATGATGAAAGCCTTTAACATGTTCTCTTAAGCACCTAGTCTTAGAGCTAACTCGGATAAATGTAAAGTTTTCTTTGGTGGTATTGGTTTGCAGGAACAGAAGGCAATCTTGGAGACAACACAGTTTGTGGAGGGAAAGCAACCTTTTAGATATTTGGGAGTGCCACTCTCTAGCCGAAAGTTATCCAATATTCAATATCAACCTTTGATTGATAGAATGACAATGAGGATTCAGCACTGGTCGGTCAAAATGCTCAGCTATGCAGGAAGACAACAACTGGTTAATAGTGTCTTAATGGCTATATCTGGATATTGTATGCAAGTTTTCCCTATACCTAAAAAGATTATAGGTAAAGTGGAAGCCCTCTGCAGAAACTTCCTCTGGTCTACAAAAGCTAATGGCAGAAAAGCATATGTGGCGTGGGAGAACTTATGTGAGCCTAAAAATGTTGGGGGGCTTAACATCAGGTACCTGAGTTTGTGGAACAAGACTATGATGATGAAGTTATTATGGAACATCCATATGAAGGTTGATAAAGTGTGGATTAGATGGCTAGATTCATATTTTATGAAGGATACACCAATCTTGCAGTGGCAGGTGAACAAAACTAGCTCATGGATGTTAAATAGCATCCTGAAGTGTTGTGATGCAACTCAAAACAGTTCAGCCTGGGATAAAGCTATTCAAAGTGGTAAATTTAAGGTTGCTACTGTGTATAAAGAGATGAGGGGTGAGAGTGTGGATGTGCCGTGGAAAAATATATTCTTTCAAAACCATGCTAGGCCTAGAGCAAAATTCGTCTTACGTCACCTTGAAGGGCAGATTGCCCACTAAGGATAGGCTTGCAAGATTTGGATTATCAATGATAATTGTTGTTGCTTCTGTAATCAAGATGAATCATTGTACCACTTGTTTTTTGACTGTATGTATACAAACAATATTTTGAGAGAAATGTTGGAGTGGAACGGTTATCATAGGAGCATCTTACATTGGGCTCAGGAGCAAGATTGGATGATTCAAGAAACAACAAAGAAAGGTTGGCGCAAGGAGATCCTCTAAATGACCTTGGCAGAGACTGTGTATCAGATTGGCTTAGTAGGAATAATGTTGTGTTCAATAAAAATCAACCCAGACTTGACATTACAACAATTATTCAAGAGTGAGTGGTTGGTAGATGCCTCACACATAGGACTTTAAACACCCATGTCAATGTGAACTCTTTGAGCCTTAGTTAGTGTGCTGGGTGTGTTAGTTTTCTTTGGTTGTTTTGTAGCCTGGATCTTCGGATCGGCAAGTGCTAAACTATTTTTTGGATATTAATAAAAGTTTATTTTGCTCCAAACAAAAAATTTAGTATAATAAATCTATATTATAATTATGTGTTAATATATTACAAATAATTTTTAATATGCATAAAAAGTATAAAAAATACTCTATTTCTATTTTATTGGTAATTTAAAAAATATTTTATTTATTTTTGTTTTGTTGTATATTACAATTATTTTTTGAAAAATAAAAAAGAAAATATGTTTTTCTTTTACAAATATAACAAAAAACAATAACATATTTAGATAAATAAATAAAATGAGCTAGATTTATCTATATTTAAATTTTGAGATTTTTTTAACTTAGTTGTTTTATTTTTTACTTATATGGGTTCTTTTGTTTTTTTTTTCTATTTATTCATATATTTTTTTTATTCATTCTACATTGTTGATAGATGTGAAAAATAAAAATAAATTAATAGCTATAAAAAGTGTAAAATATTTCTTTGTATTTATCCGTATTTTTTTGTTTATTTTTTTATGTTTTCATGTGTTTGTATGCTTCTTCATTTGTATTGTTAATAGATTTGAAAAACAAACAGTAAATTAGTAACTATGAGAAGAATGGAAAGATAAAATAATAAAATGAAAAGAGAGAGAAATAGAAAAACGGATTTAATTTAAGAATTTAAATCAGTTATATATCTAGGGTGGCAAAATGGGGCCCGTCCCGCGGGAAAAGCCCGTTTTACCCGCACTTTTTCGTGGGATGGGACAAGGTTTTAGGTCCGCTTTCTTTAATGTGTCCGCCCCGCCCTATTTTTTGTGGGCTTTTGCGGGCATTCGTTTTTTCATAGAAATTTCTATTTTTAGACCTAAAAAGTTGAATGCCCGCGGGCTTTCCCCGCCCCCCTCACTTTTTTGCGGGGCAGGCAAGATTTTAGACCCGCAATCTTAAAAATGTCCGCCCCGTTTTTTCACGGGGCGGGCGGGCATTTTTAAGATTGCGGGTCTAAAATCTTGCCTGCCCCGCAAAAAAGTGAGGGCGGGACGGGGAAAGCCCGCGGGTATTCAACTTTTTAGGTCTAAAAATATAAATTTCTATGAAAAAACTAATGCCCGCAAAAGCCCACAAAAAATGGGGCGGAGCGGGCACATGAAAAAGTGCGGGTAAAACGGACTTTTCCCGCGGGCCGGGCCCGTTTTGCCACCCTAGATATAAAACTTATTTAAATTCTTAAATTAAATAAGTGAAATATCTCCGATTAGATTAGATTATAATGTTATCCGAAGAATATCGAGTTCGATTCCTAGGTAGGAACAATGTTTGGCCAGTGCTCATACCTCTCGGCACAAACTCTAGATTACTAGGGCCCCTTTCCCCTAAGAACCATAGTGGAAAAAAAATCTCTACAATTAACAACTAAGTTAGGTTAAGGTGAGTGTATCATAAATAATATTACGTATTTTTCTCAACAAAGAAAAGTATAAAAAATAATAATAACATTCATTCATTTATTGTACATTGAATTTCAATGGGTTCCAAAATTCGATTTAACTAATATAATATATCTTAATACTTTAGGGTCTGTTTGGTTCAACGGAGGGGAGGGGAGGGGAGGGAATTTAATAAAGGGGAGGGGAATGGAGGGGAAGGGAGGGGAGGAAATTTAACTAAATATATGTTTGGTTCAAAGAAGGGGAGGGGAGGGAAGGGGAGGGGTTTTTACTAACATATATGTTTGGTTCACAAGGGGAGTGGAGGGATTTTAAAATTAAATTACCTTTTTATCCTTATAAATATTGTTATTTGTTCTTCGTAAAAATAATTCTAAATAACAATAGTACTGAGTAAATTTCCCCAGATAAAAACTTGTTCGTTCATAAATCATACTATAACAGTAAACAACACACATTAGTTGAACTATAGATCTTCAACGCAAATCAAACACTTATCTGATCTTGATGATTCATCTAACCCAATAAAACAATTTCTATAATTAAAAATACATAAAAATAATGTTAAAATGTTAAAAAAATTGGACAAATAATATTAAACTTAAAATTTTTATTTATAACATAAACATAATATATTTGCATATTATTATTATTATTATTATTATTATTAATAATAGTATAATAAAAAAAATCTTATTACTATCATATATTATAAATAAGAACTGATATAAGGATGTTATTATTATTAAAAAACAACATAATATCAAAAAAGAAAATTCAACAAAATAAAAAGGAAAAAATTCACCTGAGAGCAACAAGGCACAAAAAGCAACCGCAATGAAACGTGAAATAACATAGAAAAATCTAGTCTTTAATAATTCAATAAGGACAATCTTGAAATTAAAAAAATAATTGAGGATAAAATAGGGAAAATAATAAAATTTGGATTAATGAATCTTCCCTCCCCTCCAAATCCCTCCAATTTGGAGGGGAGCAAAAAGTGAGTCTAGGAGGGAATTTGCTCCCCTCCCCTCCCCTCATAAAAAATGAACCAAACACATTTATTTATAAATATCCCCTCCCCTCCCCTCCCCTCCCCTCCCCTCCCCTCCATCTACTTCCAACCAAACGGACCCTTAGACAACTAAAATATAGGATTTACGAGTATTGTCATTTATTTTTTATTTTGTAGACTTTATTTGAGAGATTGGAGGTGAGGAGAGAGTGAAGACTTTCAAAAATAATTTTTTTATAAAAATATAAAAAGATTTGATATTTTTTGAAAAAATGGTTTTTTTTATAAAATGATAAAAGGGTATTAATCATTACTATATTTTCAATTTTCATAATACTATAATAACATAAAATATATTTAGAAAATTTATGTAAACCTTCGAAAATCCTCCTTCAAATGTCAATGTGAATTTTTAGTTACTCCAAATTAAACAAAAATTGGTATTATAAATAAAAACAAATTCTCCAAAACCCTTCCAACTAAAATTCTTCCGCTCTTTCTACTCAATCCTTTGTTAAACAATGAGCAACCATATTCACTTGACGCTTAACAAACTCTACCTCATAGTTTGGAAAATTAAGTAACAAAAGTTTAATAGAATGAATGATATAACTAAACTCGGAACCTTCGACAACATTGGAATGGATAGCTTGCACCACCTTTTGCGAGTCACTCGCAAAAACTACATGATCGAGATGAAAGGCTAAAGCTCCTTGGATAGCTTCTTTCAAAGCCAACGCCTCTGCTTCCAGCACAGATAAAGTACCAACATCACAAGCAACACTCGCCTGAACAAAATTTTCCATATTATCTCGGATACACCAACCTCCATTGGTGGTTCGTTGACTACTATTATACCCCGCATCGACATTGCACTTGGGCCAACCCAAAGGGGGACCTAATGATCCGGATTAGGGGGCAGCCTCTCTATCTTGAATATTTTGTGCCATAAACTAATCCCGCGACTTATGAAAAGCTAACCAACCAAGTCTTGGCGCTTCCTCCTTCTCGTTGTTCCAAATAAAATTATTTCTATTATGCCATAAAGTTTCAATCATAACAGCAAAACTCCCAACCACCTTTCTATCCACCGCGCTACACACTTTCAAAATAAGATATTTAATATTTTTAGAATAATTAATAAGAGGTACAACAATATCGTGCAAACCTGATGTCGTCCAACAAGAATTAATTTCAGGACACCCGAAAAAAAATTGCAAATCATTCTCCTCAGAAACATCACAAAACTGACAACAAGAATTAGCCGAACCCTTGAAGGCAAACAACCTGTGCAAATCCTCCAAATAAGGTGTTTCACTCGGGGTGGCGCAAGAATAGACCACATCCTCGTGCAGCTCGGAGGTGGCACGACAGAAGAAGAACCGCCCCCGCGACTGTAACACCCTTCTAAACCTCCGATAATTAAATAATATTTTCAGAGTAAACATGTAATTAAGAGCGTAACAATTATATCATATAAAATAAAACATCTGTCATGTTGTTCTGAGGAACATAAACAATTACAAACATGTTTAAAACACAGCGGAATACTTCATCAGTGAATATTCAAAACCATCATCTACCACGTTCAAGGCATAAACAACATTATTCAACAACAAAACCAATACAAGAGTTATTATCCAACTCTAAACGCAAATGTCCCCTAGTGTTACAAGACCAGAGCATGACACCGACACAACCGAACTAAACGAAGTAACTCTACGAGTTATCCTCACCCAGCACAAGCCGCTAATCCTTAATCTGAAAAATAATCAACAGTAAGGGTGAGTCTCATTCGCAATTAAACAGTGTTATCAATTCATAAACGATAAAACATCAACAGTATAATATTCATCCAACATCATCATATATTCAGGCTATACACACATACACCAGACACACAACATTATAACATTGGACAACTTCCATTCATGTTATAATAAATCAAACACCTAATGCAATGCAACTACATGCATGTGGTACCAATCATGGGATTAACCCATCTCACCGATCCACCATCATCAAGGATACGGCTACACCCACTCACTAATTCCACATAATGGGAATTAGCTACCACTGATCCACCATCGTCAAGGATCAACCAACATAATGATTATGAAATGCATGCATCATCTACGGCATGCTCATCATCAACATCCATCAACGATTCATAATCATTCATCAATAACACACAAAGCATACTCATATCACAACCATTTGATATTCACCACAACATAATACATTTAATACAGCAATATATTATCACCTCAGCAATCATACTTGCTAAAAACACCGCATAGCATATCCGTACTGTTACTCAATTTGCCACCAAAAATACCGGGTTTTTAAAATAAAATTGAGCTACTGCTCTTTAATCTATTTTATTAGATAGGAATTAGGAAATTAAATTATTGACTCGACGTCCAAAACGGCACCCAAAACGGATTTACGGTCCAAAAGATACGAATTTTTGAAAATAAATATTTTTCGTAAAAGCTGCAGCGTAACGAGTTACGCCTGATAAAAATCATTTATTTTTTTCAAAAAGGCTTCAGCGTAACGAGTTACAGAAAAAGCGTAAAGGGTTACGAAGAACAAATTTTCAAAAACAGCTTCAGCCGTAATCGATTACCAGGAAACCGTAACCGGTTACGCTTGACGTAACTCTATTGCTATTATTTTTGCTTGACCGTAACCGGTTACGAACAACACCATAACCGGTTACGAACTCGTAACCAGCCCAAAAACCCCACTTTTCACAACCGGAACTGTAACGCCCGGAAAAATAAGTATATGCTTAATTTGGACGTTTGTGACGTTTATTGGAATTTTATCGTTTTTGGAGTCGTTTCAGTCGGTATTAGTTCGGGATGGCGGACTAATATTTAATTGAAGGTTTTCAGATTTTTGGCACTAGAAATATTATTAAGGTAATATTGTGCGTTTTGGGGTTTTTCTGAGCAATTGAGTTTGGACCGGAAAGTGAGATATTTTGTGTGTGAATAGTAAGTAGTGGGGGGAGATAGAAAAGAGATAAGAGGAAGAAAACGTGAAGAATCTAACCAAGGTAAGGGGGTGAATCTAATTTATCTTGGATGTATGATTCTTATAGTCTTGTTCTTATTCTTGTTCTTGTTCATTTTCTATGCTTGACCAACAATGGTGGATTGTGAGGTTTTCATGATATAGCAAGATTCAAACATGTTTTGATTGGTATTTTGTATAGAATCATATCCTTGTTGTGTTATGGTGATTGATCATGCTTTCTTTTCCATTTCCATGGCTTGATTGAGTTTGGAGAAAATGTTAGGTTTTGAGAAAGATTGATGAATCAACCATGAAAAGTTTGATGTTAGGTTATTTCTATGGTATGTATGTGTTGTATTGATGTTATAATGATGTTTTGGAGTGGTTTTGGTGGGTATAAGGGGCTTGAGACAGTTCTGTACGTGCTGGGATTTTTCTGGTTTTTCACACGTCCGCCAAGCGGCCTCAGGTCCGCTGAGCGGAGTTTTCGTTGGTCCATTTCTGGAATTTCCGCTTAGCGGCCCGCTGAGCGGCCAACAGCATATTTTATTTTTCCAAAACTTTGAAACTTCGTAACTCCTGGACCGTAACTCCGATTTTGTCGCCGTTCGAAGCGTTGGAAAGCTAACGCAATGAACTATACTATGATCTAATTAAATGATTCATAGGATGTAGTCTCCTATTATTTTTATTAGGATCAAGTGATGAACTGTGTAGTATGTTCAATTATCCAAACTTTGAAACCTTGTAACTTTTGATCCGTAACCCCGTTTTATACGCCGTTCGAAGCGTTAGGAAGCTAGTTGGATGTTCTATATGATGGTATAGGCTTGGTTAGCTTGTGATTAATTGGTTGTAATTGTTGTTGATGAAAACACATAATTGTTTATATGCGCGATATGATTGGTAAATAATCATAGTGCTTGGTTGCAATTGTTGTTAGGGTGTGGGTTAACATGAAACCATGTTCATATGCGTTATGTATTAATGAATGTTCATTCTTGATATGTGACGATGTTTGGTTGTTTGTTGTTAACAAGATATGTGGCCTTATGACAAGTAACTGTTGTTATTGAGGTGTTGATGAAGTTGTGGGCCGATGGCCAATATTAATTTGATGTGTATAAGTGTGTTATACGTTCATCTATGCCGATGTGGCCAGTATGTTTTGACGGTGAATGTGTGTTGTGTGCTTATGAACGCCTGTATGATAATTATGGTGTGATGTAATTGATAACGACGTTATTAATTGGTGATGTATCCTTTTGGATAGAATATAAACGATGTAACGTGAGTATGTGATCGTGTTATATTGTTGATGATGTTGTTGTCATGTAATAGAGTCATATATTTGCGCATCATAACATTTCAATACGTTAATGGCGGAATGCTATTAACAGGTGGCCTGCGGGCATTGGTTACCAGTAGGAGCTTAATGCTCGGTAACGGTACATTAGCCTGAGTGGCAAGAGGTCATCAGTGGGAGCTCCATGCTCGATGACAATAGCCTGCAGGCTTCCTGAGTGGAATAAAGTCCCAACATAATGCTCGGCAAGGTGTATTTGTCATAATGACAAGGAGGAGTTTACTCCGGATTTGGTACCACATGCATATGCATAGTCGAGTCTCATTCATCATTGTCTGTCTTTATAATTTATGTTATCATTCATGTGTCGCATTACTTATATATCGACTGTAGCTAAATGAGTGGATTACGTTGTTGTATGGTTCTTGATGATACTTGTTGGCATTACTATATTTATCATGCTTCTTCATTATAAATTATATTCTCACCCTTCTGCTGATTTGATGCTTGAGTGGCATCCTGCAGATTAGCCGCTTTGGGAGTCTTTGGAAGAGGTAGTTCTCCAGTTGGTCTTGTCGGTTTCTCTGATACGTAACACCAGGGAGTCGGGAGTCTGTTGTTATTTATTTGTATATGACTCTTTTGAACATGTATATGTGATGGTGTGCTGATGTGTATTGTAAACACTTTATTTTGGAAAACTCCTCTTTGAGAGTGAGAGCTATACGTGTATATATATATATATATATATATATATATATATATATATATATATATATATATATATATATATATATATATATATATATATATGTTCATATCTTCCGTGTGTTATGCATCGTTTTATTGGCAGGTGCTGTATACTTTTGGCATCGCTGATGTCCGTTTGTTTTCTAGGTGTTTGTTTGGTTACTTAGTGTAACATCCTAATTGTGTTGTATGAAATTTTAATACTCTGATATTTTCTTGCCTAAATGCTTGGGTAAAATTGGGGTGTTACAGTAACCGGTTACAAACGACACCGTAACCGATTAAAATGACATAAAGCAGAAAAAGCACTTTTTGACAACAACTTAATTCCCAAACACCACCCAATCGATTCATTACGATTGTACACGAAAGTCAAAGTCAATTCACAAGTATTACATGTTATATCACCAATCAACAAACACATCCAACATCATCAATCATTAAAACATGTAATTACACATAACTTGTAAAATTGAACCTAAATGTCAAAACCCCAACCTAGAACATTCTTCTCTATTGAATCAATACCATACAAATCTTAATCCTATCATCTACAACCCGATAATAGAGGTTAATCGGAAGAGTCCCCCTTACCTTAGCCAAGAATCTGGACTTTTCCCATTCTTCTCCATCAAACCCGTAAGCCCTCTTTCTTCAAATTCAGCAAGAATCTCCAATCTTCAAACTTGCTTATCTCCCTCATCAAGAACTTCTCTGACACTAATTAATATATCAAATCAAAGGAAATTTCGTGTAGGATCCGAATCTTCAAGAATTACCTGATTTGGAGCTACGAGCAAAAAGTTATGACTCATTTTGTGAAGGTTGTACCATGAGTACGAAAATGGCTTTTCTCCATGAGTTCTTCTTCTCTCCCTCTTAGGTTTTCCTCCTCTATTTCTCAATTTCCTCTTATTTCCTTGTTTTATGAAAACATAACATAATTTAGTAATGGGCTCAACGATTTAACACCCCCTTATTACTAAATACCACATTTGACCCAAAGACCAATATTCCATAATTCCTCCAATTAGTTCAACGAAAATACTAAATAATTCCAATTATAATTTAATTTCTGACTAATTAAAATTAGAAAATATGGGGTGTTACAGCGACGTCTGCGGGAGGGTGGCAACTGTGAGGAACCCTCAGGATTATCCCGAGGCCTCCGTGATGTAGTAGTAGAGGGGAAGGAGATGGTGAAGGCCCGAATGGAGCGGGTGACAGAGAAGGATCGGCTGGGGCGGGTGAAGGAGTAGGCCCGACTGAAGCAGGTGATGGAGAATGAATGATTGGGGTGAGTGTATCAGATGTCGTAGGTGCATCATGTGGAATAGTTGCTCCATCAGTGACCTGAGATACTACACGCATCCGTTTTCGGTGGACAGATGCGTGTTGTGCGGTCCTACCATGAATGTCCCTATCAGGACCGTGGGTCATGTTGTCTACATTATAAATAAAAAAAACTTGAGTTAGATACTTCGTATTTATAAATAAACATCAAAATAAAAATAGAAAATTACTCTTCCGTAGATGCATATACGGAAGTACCTTATTTTTCAAAATATTAAGTGCTTCATAAAAATAGAAAATTACTCTTCCGTAGATGCATCTACGGAAGTACCTTAGATTCAAAAATATTGGGTGCTTCCCTAGATGTATCTACGGAAACCGCTGAAACTCAGAAACACAACAATGACGTCTGAGTACTGTTCCAACCACTACAAACTCTATTTTTTTGGCTTGATTATCCATTTAAAACCTCAAACAACCCCTATATTGTCTCTAAATACTATTTCTAAACATATTCATTTCTACACCTAAATATTGAATTCTAATTCGATTATACAAATCCTCTTGCATTAAAAAAAAGTACTTCCAAAAATACATCTACGAAAACAAGACGGTAGTTTTGTCAAGGGAGTGAGTCTCAAACCTAAACATATAGGGTGGGTGAAGAAATCTTCGTTCTTTTAATAAGATTTTTTCTTTACCCACCTCCCTATGGGGGTCACCCCCAGCGAAAAACCCATTTTACCCCGCTTCGGAAATGCATTTCCGAAATATTTTTTTTTTCAAAATTTTTCCAGACTTCGGAAGTGCATTTCCGAAAAAATCCCAAAAATTGGGATTTTGACTAATTCGGAGATGCATCTCCGAAACAACAAAAAAAATCTAAAAAAATCCCAAAAATTAATTTTAGGATATTAATTAATTCACATATCATAAATTTGATATAATTTATGAATAATGAATAATAATAATTATATATTTTGATATAATTTATGAGTTATGAATGATAGTTATTATATATTTCTATCCTAATTCATATTTTAAAATTTAAAATAATTTTAATTAAAAAAATTAAAATAATTTCACTTACAAAATAAGTTATAATTTTTTATTTATACATTTATAATAATTGTTATATATTTATAAAAAAAATTAAAAAAATGAGTGTTTTAATTTATATATTTATATAATAATTATAATAATTATTATATATTTAAAAAAATAGTTTTTTCTACTTTTGGTAATATATAATTTTTGTCTTATCAAATCATAATTAATTCTTATAAAATTAAATAAATCTCTCCAACTTTTTCTAACACATAAATAAATTTTATTTTTATAAAAATTACGTGCATAAATAATGAACAATTAATTAAAGTAAATAATAAAATTGTTTCAATTTTAAATAGAGTAAAAACTAATGCTCAAAATGTGCATAAATAATGAATAATAAGCACATAAATGTTACAATTATATATTTTTTTTCACAATAAAATACAATTATATATTATATATTTATATATTTCACTTACAAAATTAATAATTATGATTATATATTTATATATTTTTATTCTGATTCATAATTAAAATAATTTTAATAAAATAATTTTTAACTTTAAAATTGTTTAGGAAATTTTGATTCACCTTAATTTTATCGATTTACCTTCATTTTATTAATTCACTTTCATTTTATACTTATTAATTGTATTGATTCACCTTAATTTTAATTTTTTAATAATTATTAAATTATTTCGGAAGTGTATATCCGAAACATTCCAAGACCAATTTGGTCTTGGAATATTTCGGATATGCATCTCCGAAAACACCTCCCTCTTTCAAAAAGGGGTGTTTTCGAAAATGCATCTCCGAAAACTCAAAAAAGGGGTGTTTTCGGAAATGCATTTCCGAAAACACATTTTTTTCGTGTTTTCCGAAGTACATTTCCGAAAACACCTTTTTTTTTCCAATAAAAGTACGTTTTCGGAAATGTATTTCTGAAATAAGGGATATTTTGGTAATTTTGTCAGAGGTGGGTAAGAAGGTTAGGAGGTGGGTAAAGAAATTTTCTTTAATAAAATAACTTCTTTAAATTAAAATATTCCCCCTTTTCCATGGACCAAAATCTAAAAGTAGTTCAAAATTCAAATGCAAATTGATTTAGTGAAGTGAGAACTCGGAAGCATTTCATTGTGCTGTGTTTTGCGTTGCTTGCAAGCGAGTTCGTGAGCGATTTCATTTCAATTTCAATGGCAGCTTCACTAGGAGGCAATAGCGTAGAGTGGCACGTTCGTCCTCCAAACCCTAAAAACCCAATCGTCTTCTTCGATGTCACCATCGGCAACATACCTGCCGGTAGAATCAAAATGGAACTCTTCGCTGATATTGTCCCCAAAACCGCCGAGAATTTCAGGTCCCCGTTTCTCCACCACTTCAATTTTCATATATAGTTGGATTTTAGAATGTTGTATCTGAATTTATCAGTTGTGCTGAAAAACGATTGAAATTGGTAAACCCTAATTTAAAGAGGTTGCTTTAGTTTTGATGAGGTGATGTGATGTGATATTTGAGAAATTCTTGTCTTTAATTCTTACTAACGAGTTTACTTTTTTGATTTTGCAGACAGTTCTGCACGGGGGAGTACAGGTAATGCAACAATCTTTTCCAGAGTAGCCAATGATGCATTGTGGTTTTCCTTCTTCTTTATGATATGATTTTATTGGCAGGAAAGCGGGACTTCCTATTGGCTACAAGGGTTGTCAATTTCATAGAGTGATTAAGGATTTTATGATTCAGGCTGGTGATTATGTAAAGGTACTTTTATGGTCAATATTATCTCTGACTTGATCTGTTTTAACATATTAGTGCAGGGGTGTTTGTGTTTGTAATTTGTAAATTTTGTATTCATTATTTATAAGATAAGCTCATTGCTCATATGGTCTTACTCTATATGCATTGCTTATGTATCTCAGTTATGAAGTCAATGTTTCTTTTCTTGCCTAATAGCGTTAGGAAACCGTCTTATTTGACCTCACGAAATAGTGATTGTGTGAAACATGGTTAAGGAAAATAATATACCATAATTGATTTTTCTTACTGATAAGTCTTTAGAAAAATATACTACTTATTGATGATCACGATATAGTGATTGTGGGAAACATGGTTAAGGAAAGCGTGTTCTATCTTACGTGTAGGAGTTCAGTCTAAAATGGTGTTTCTTCAAAGGCTAATTGACAAATACCGTACTAGATTTGCAGGATCCTTATGTTTTCTAGTCAATCAGATTAGGAGGATTTATATACTTTAATTAAAATAACTGAGAAATTTAAGTGACGCAAGTTCAATAATGGAAGTACCTTGGTCTGGTCTGAGGTTTCACTTGCATCCAACTCTTTGATTCCCTAATTCTTTATACTTTATAGAGAATTAGGGAATCAAATTGTGAAAAACTCAAAAGGATTACAATTTGTCTTTGCTAGTTCTATTATCAATCAATGCCAATGGTCATGAATATTCTTTAGTTGTCTAATTCCTAATCAAATACCCTACTTGATTAAAAAAGAATGAGGAAAGCATAAACTATATTGAAATATAGAATGTCATTATTCAAAATACAAGGTCTGTTGTAACCCTAGCTATGAGATTTAGTCATCCATATGTAAAGAAACCAAAATCCCAAAATAAAATCGGTAGAGAAGTCCTTCTACGATTGGATGTGGCTTAGCATTGCGTATATCTTGGCTTAGCATTATGCTTATTGGTTTTCTTAGTATGCATAAATAATTTTAAAACAACTCAAAAGGAACAGGGGTAATAACACTTCACGATTGAATGTGGCTTAGCATTGCATATATCTTGGTGCTTGAATCTGATCCAATCTACATTATAACGACATGGGTGTTCTATTCTATCATGCCAGTTAATGAAAATTAGTATAAAAATCCAACAGTATTTACCTTCTCTGTTGTGGACTGTGGTCGTGTATCTCAAAGTTGTCTCTCGTCAGATCATTATTATCAATTCTTTAGATGATAACATACCACTTATATAAAAGTTGACAATGATAACAATATGATTAAATCCAGGTTTTATATGAAACTCTTACGAGTATATTCCTCCTTGGCAGGGTGATGGTAGTGGATGTGCTTCCATCTATGGACTCAAGTTTGATGACGAGAATTTCATCGCCAAACACACTGGACCTGGCCTTCTATCAATGGTATATATTTCTTGTTTTAATCTAGTGCTATTTTGGGTTATACGTAAATATTGAGACTGTTGATGTAATAGTGTTTCGATTCTAAGTCGCATAAAGATACAATTACTAGTTATTGTTAAAATTGTGCAGTGGTTATGAATTTCTGAATCAACGCCTTAATTTAAGGACTAATTGACTGTTCATGTATATGCAAATCGATAAGTTATTTACTAATATGTTAACTTACAACATTCTTACACCTGAAAGCTTTAAAATGATATTATTTATATCTTGCTATAAATCAATTCTGCCATCAATTAATTCAACTAGTATGGCATAATTATGGTTTTCTTACTCCAATAAAGAAAGCTGAAGTCTAGATTGTCTAATCTGCAGGCAAATAGCGGACCAAATACCAATGGTTGCCAGGTAAATTTCAAATAATCATTCATTTCCTGTTCTGTTTACTCTATGGTAACTTCTAATTGATAAAGCTCTATTTCTACTGATGAATCTTCTCTCTGCTTGCAGTTCTTTTTAACTTGTGCAAAATGCGACTGGCTTGACAACAAGCATGTTGTTTTTGGGGTATGCTCCGACATCCTTAATCACGTGTATTTTTCATGATGTCATTAGAATTTTGCTAGCATCTTTCTTGTCCTGAATTGTTGATGTGTTGATTATTTACCTGACTTTCCTTTTTGCAGAGAGTGCTTGGAGATGGTCTTTTGGTTGTGAGGAAGATTGAGAATGTTGCAACTGGACCCAATAACCGGCCAAAATTAGCTTGTGTCATTGCTGAATGTGGTGAAATGTAAAATTTTAATGTAACTTTGCTAACAAATTATAGTTCTCTAAATTTATTGAATCCTAGAGATGATGGCTTTCTATACAAGTATCTTTGGTCACTTCGACTGATCAATTTTGTAACGAATTAGTTGAGCAGCACAGCTAATTGGACAATCGAGCTTGGGAATAGTTGAAGGAAGTTTACTATCACGGTCTTTATATTGTAGAATAAGTTGAAATGCTTCAATTCTGTGAGAGTCTGGAGGAGTGTCAAAGGAGTGATATGGCTAGACAATATATTGGTGGCAATATTTGTTTTTTTTTCTGTGTTGTTTGGGTTCACATATACCAAAAAATAGAAGTTTTAGAGGTAAAACTAGCATTTAAAGGAATGTGTAAGTTTGATAACTTTGTGCGGGAAAGTGGAAACAACCGTATATTTAAGCTAAGAGCAGCAAAATATTTCAAATGCGAAAATGCATAAGATTTGTATAGATGGATGGAATGAGATGAGATGGATGGAATAAGATGAGATGAAGTGTTTAAGGGTATGTTAGGATTGATGGATGAGAGTGGAATGGAATGGAGGGGAATGGTATAAACTTATGTTCAATTGTTTGGATTGATTAAGAACAGATGGAATGAAGCGCAACCGGATGGAATGAATTTCATCTCATTTCATTATTTTTTATACCCTCCGATTTGGGCGGAATGACAAAATTTTTATATTGTGTCATGAAATAACCAAACAATGGAACGCCATATTTATTCAGTTCCACTCCATTCTGCTCCGTTCATTTTAGTCTATCCAAACATAGCCTAAGGATACTAAATAAATAAAATATTTTTTATTAGTTAATATTTCAATTTTTAAAGCAGTTTTAATGTATTGAATATACACAATTTTAAAATAATTTATCACTTTATTATTATTATTATTATTATTATTATTATTATTATTATTATTATTATTATTATTATTATTATTATTATTATTATTATTATTATTATTATTTTTCTTTCTTATTTAGGCTTAATGAAAAATTTGTTGTTTTTTCACAGTATTAAAACAATGAATTACTCAAAAAAAAAAAACAATGAATTAAAATTTTTAGTTTGTCACAGTATTAAAGATTTAAAGCAATGAATTAAATTTTTTAGATTGTTTATTCTTTAATTCCATTTGCCTTACTCAAAAAAAAAAAAAAATGAATTAAAATTTTAGTTTGTCACAGTATTAAAGATTTAAAGCAATGAATTAAATTTTTTAGATTGTTTATTTCCATTACACCGCTTTTTTACTGTGTTTCATTTGTTTTAAGATATCCAAACATAGACTGCGAGTTTTAGCCTATGGTTATCTATTTTCTCAATTGGTAGTTTTTTTAGCTTGTAGTTGGAAAATGTATGCATAAGTCTGAGTTTAAATATGATATTTCCACTTAGTAAATCTTTGACATTATCACTATTATTAGGCAATTTCTTTTTTCATTCGTATAGGGCTGTTCTAATCTTTGACGAAAAGTTAAAAATATCCACAATTTTTTTAGATGCATATCCGGTCACATCATTTTTACACAAAATAAACGTAAATTGTTGAGTTCATTTCACTTTGTTAAAATTTAACTCGGAGATGCACGGGTTTGTTCGCAGTACATCTCTGGATTAACCTTTTTTTTCAAACACATGTGTTATTTCAGATATGCATATCTGAAAGCGTTTAATTGATGCTCTCTCTTTTCTCCTTCTTCATTTTTCAAAAACTTTAGAGATACCCTTATTGCAGCTCTTGATCAACATTCTTCCAGTCAATTTTTTAAGGAGCAACACTACTTCTACTTCAATCTTTCTAATCTCAACTCACTCCACTTATTACATTCAACATATTTCATACTCATTAACACTTTTTTGAGTAAGTTTTGCATTTAACTGTTTTTTTTATAGTTTTGATTAATGTATTAGGTAAAAGAAATATATTTTAAATGCATTAGGTAGTAGTAGAATTCGAAATATGTAGCTGTTAGGCATGCACTAAGATTTGGTTGGGTTTTGAATTGTTAGGGGAAAACTGGTATCCTTTTATGCCATTGATGCAAATATGAACTATTTCGGAGATGGATCTCCAAATTGTGTCCTTTCTGGTTTTCGGAGATTCATATGTAAAAAAGGTCCTGTATGCAAACTGATGTATTTTTCTCGTTTTTAGGATGACTGCAAACAACCACGACAAAATAAGACTCGGCCGTGAAATCCAACACGCTTCTGCTCGACGTGAGAGGGCTAGATTTCAGAATAAGCAGATAAGAGCTAGGAGGGGAATCGTCCCTAGGCCCCATGGCGAGGAAGCATCGAGTTCTAAGAACCACCTGTCACAGGGGCACGTCTCCCATGCTCACGAAGACCATGAGGAAGCTCTTGTTGCACATGATGATGTCCCTCCACTTGCAGACCCTTATCCAGAAGGGCTCTCTGATACCTCCTTACTAATATACTATACAGATCATGTTGTTGGACATGTTTGCGTTAGAGAGGTATATTTGTTAACTGTTGTTATTTATATGTTTAAAACAAATTCCCTGTGACTGATGTTCTTAACATGAGCGCGATTGTTTGAAATCTGTTAACCACAACAGAAAGATATTGGCGCTTTATCAACCTAAGGATGATTGGTTTGAAAGTTTCATCCAATACTCCAGTATTGTCGACCTGTGTTCTTCTAGCTACAAGGACATTAGCCATGGTATACATGGGGCTTTTACTGAGAGATGACATAAAGAAACATCATCTTTCCACTTCCCGTTGGCTAGATGATGATTACACTCGACAACATCGCTTGCCTTCTACACCTTCCCACTATGGAGAAGTTACTTGATCATTCTAGGGTCAAACACGATGAATCTCAGGAGATGATGGTCATTTATTTGGGAGTTCACCCAACAGATGTCCTGATGTAGTGTGAGAGCACCATAGATGCTCATGTCAAATTTTCATACTTGAAGGAGCTATATGAACAAAACTGGGAATCAGCCGATGATAACGACGATGATGATCTACAAGTTACCTACCACCAGGAGTATGCTTTGAGGTGTTTCATCCTATTCTTGGTTGGCACGTCCATGTTTGTAGACAAAAGTACAACCTACGTCGATGTGGCATACCTTAAGTACTTTATGACTAGTCGGCCATTGAAGAGTGGAACTGGGAGTCGTCTGTTTGGTATACTTGTATTCCAAGTTGGGTGAAGGTTCTCTTTGGACGAAAAAGTAAATGACAGACTCTTGCACCCTAGTGGCAATAATTTCCATAGCCACTATTTGTTTTAAAAGCACCTTTTTACACTTGTTACTAATGTTTTTTATTCATTTTTCAGGGATGGATCCTATCTCACTTTCATCGCATACACGGGTTTGATCATGTGCTAGAGTATATTTAGGATTGGCCACGTGCTTGCATGTATTGCATGCGTAAAAGGAACGATGTTGTGCGGCTGTTTCGTGTGTATATTGACAGGACTCAACATGATGACATCAAATAGACATTATACACCACTCATCGGGACGATGTTTCCTTCAACCTTATTTCATATTACTTCGGGTGGCTGGCATGTGAGAGGAATCTGATGTGACGCTAATGCGACTCAATGTAAATGCATGTGATACCATCGGTTCATAAGAACCCGCCAATTAATTCTTGTAGGAATTCTGGTGCCTCACTCACACCCCACCGGGCATACGATCATCCCACTCTTTGTCGCTCACACCCCACTGGGTCCAAGATCAATCTTCATCGCTCACACCCCACTAGGCACACTATCATACGATTCCCAAATAGAATCTTTGGATGTATCGCTCACACCCCACTAGGAACACGATAATCCTACACTTGTACATAAATGTATACAAAACAACACAACAATCCACACAAAGACCGTCAGCATGGTCTATGTACCTCGCCACCGCAGGCCATTATGCAACATACATACATGGAAAATTCAAGTATCATGTTATCACAAAGAATTGATTCAAAAGTCATCCAAACATCAATTCACAACATATATATACACACATACATATTATTTTACACAATCGCACAATGATAATCACCTACTGCCAACAAAACTATTTTATTGAAAAGAATATCGCGCTAGCTTTTTAACGCTACAAACGGGGACTCAAACGGAGTTACGATTTGAAAGTTATGAGTTTGTCAAGTTTTTGAAAATCTGCCCAAACAACAGTACCCGACTCCCTCCATGATGGTAACCGATTCCCACTGTTAAAAATGCCCAGAAACGTTATTTTTCAAGCGGTAACCGGGTACCCATATACCGGTAACCAATTCCCACTGAAGCAGAGTAAAAAAAAACAGATTTTTATACTTCTAAACTCAATTCCAAAACCCCAAACCTCTTCTATCAATAATCCAATATTTCATATCATCAACACAACATATATGTTTCAATTACTAACATCAAAATATATTTCTAACATCAATTTCATGGGTTCTTAACAAAACCTAAAATGTCAAAAACCTAGAAATCAAAATCTCAAAATCCTAACATGTTACTAACCATTGCATAAAATCATATATCCCATAACAAGATGAAGACCCACCCTTACCTTAGTTCAAAATCTTCAGCCTAAGGTTGCTTCCTTCCTCTCCCTTTCTCTTTTCTCTTCTTTCTCCTCTTTTCCTCTTTTCTTCACTTCTCTTATTTTTTTTTCCTTCTTTTCCCTTACTATCTTTCTATTCTTCCTTGTTTTGTGAAATCTTACTATCTCTTTACTTCACTAATGAACTTTAATAAATAACACCTCATCTATTTCTTACACTAACTCAACATTGGTCCAATTAACTATTTTTTTCATTTTCACACTTCTAACCCAAAACCACATATATCACAAAACACAAATTTAATTATTATCATACCATATAATAATTAAAAATAAATAATTATTAAGATAATAAACACTAAAAACTAGATGTTACAGAGTATGTCAGCCACAAGTCAATGGTCTTATGTGGATGGTTACATGACTTGGTTCTATAATGTATCATGCCTTGTCATGACATCAGACGTTCCTAAACATCCACCTAAACCTACTCATAAGAAATTCTGGAGAATGAGTAGGCCAAGGATGACCATGTTGTTGATGTGTTACCAATCTGTCAGAATATCATACGGATTACATATGAGGGCATAAAGTCTAAGCTATTTGAGAGAGGTGCCAATAATGCAGTTTCCCTAGCACATTTTATTATTACCGATGCACGAAATGTCTTGGATTACCATAAGTAGAGGAGGATCCAGGGGGTTAGGATTAGGCATACATAGTAGGTTATGTATTTTTTGTATTTTAGGATGTTTTAGTATTATTGTCCATATTTTGAGAATAATATTTTTAATATTATGGGATCTTTTTTAATTAATGCATAACCTTATTCTATATTGTTTGTGTTTATAAATGTTTAAATCAAACTATGGCACTATTAGTCGGATTAAAATAACTTTAGATTAAAAAAATAAACTTAGACAATATTTATGCCCAAGATGCATGCAAGAAAAATTTTTGGAGATGCATATCATATATATAACTTTTTGGAGATGCATCTTCAATGTCATCCCAACAATATTTGCAAATGCATCTCTGAATTAATTTTGGCAAAAATGGGGTGATTGTTTGATTTACGAAGTATGTGGAGATTTAAGGTGTGTTCGGAGATACATCTCCAAAAATTTATAAGGGCAATTTTATATTTTTATAGGTGTGAGCCACATCATAAGGGTGGGAAAAAATTTCCTACTATTATTATTGGTTATCTGGATGGGACTTGAAGATTATAGTGGGAGTTGATTGGATATGGTGAAGAAAAAAGTTGTTACTCTATGAAGGTGACATGTAAGGTAATAAAGTAACAATATTCTTAGACCTAATTGTTTTTAATTAATATGTTAAGTCACCAGAATCATGATTGAGTTAATTAAACTAAGGTTAAATTACTCCCAAGGTCCTTTAAGTTATTTAATTGTAATAGTTTGGTCCTTCAAGTTTTTTTTGTAACAAGTTGGTCATTTTGGGTGATATCTGCCTCTTTTTTCTCTCATTTTAATCATTTAGGCATGTTGATTGTTGTGTTTTTGGAAGCACTTCATCATTTTTACATCCCTCAAAATAATTGCATTCATAATTAACACATTTTCTCGGTTAAAAAGGATAATGGTTCACACATTTGATAACATAAAAGACCTAGTTGTAGCAAAAATAACACGAAGGACCAAACTGTTATAATTAAATAACCTAAAGGACCTTGGGAGTAATTTAACCTTATTTAGTACTCCCTCCGTCCCAAAATAAGTGTAGCATTTGATAAAATTATTTGTCCCAAAATTAGTGTCGCTTTAAGTTTTCAATGCAATTTTAATTTTTATCTTCCAATTATGTCCTCTAATTAATACTCTTAATTTATTATTCTCTCACTTTACATTTATGATCATTCAAATACACCAATAATAAACAGGGATAGTTTTGTAAAAACATTATTCTCTCTATTTCATTTATTACATTTTCTTAATCTGTGTAAAATGACCAACTATGATATATATTATGGGACGGAGGGAGTAATTAATTTTAGCATAATAGAAATCAAAAGTATAAACTAATGTAATGAATTTTGGTATAACACAAAATTAAAAGTAGTTAGAAATATCTCTCTCTTCAATTTCTTTGTTTCTATTATTGTATCAAAACTTAAGTTCAATCCAAAGCCATAACTTCTAATGGCGACTCGATCAACATTGTTCGTTAATCTTCATCCATAACCTTCAATTTGAAGAGTGTTTTTAAGACGTTTACGCATCAAGTTATACTCAAACTAGACAAAAATAATTTTTTTATCATGGAACCAGGAGATTAAAGGCATTATTCACACACACAAGCTTTATCATTTATTCCCTTAAGGATCCAACTTAACATCGTGACCCATTAGAAGCAATACTTGATGGATTTGTTTGATGATTATAATGTGTTAGCCTCTATAATTCAATATTGTGCCATTATATGTCCAATCATCAAAGTTGAATCTATGCTTCTTTTACATGAATCAAAATTAGAGAAAATAAAGAAATTTATTCTTATTGAACCTCTCTCTATCAATATAATTGAAGCCTCGTCCTTTGCACGTAACTCCACATCTCAACCGAATTTTGATTCTACACTTAATAAAATGAGGCAGATTTGGAGGTCATTTAAAAGTGCGGTGTTAGATATGTTATATACTTTTGAATCTTTTCAAGCTACTTTAACACCTACTACACCCTTCAACTATCTCACTTGGGAGTCTACTAATAATGTTTCTTTTGTTGGTCCCTCATCATACACTATGTGGTATAATAGGCTAGGGAACCCTCATCACGAGGCCCTCAAAGCTACTATAAGTTTGTAAAATGTCTCTTTACCATAAAAATTTGTCTTAGATTTTTGTTTCCCATGCTTTTTGTGGAAAGTACATATATTACATAGTAATCCACCTAATACTTCATACTCATGTTCATTTGATTTACCTTTTGCTGATATATGGGTTCAACCCCTATAATCTCAACTTTTGGCTATAAATACTTGTTAATTTGTTCTAAATATACTTAGGTGTTCCTATCACACTAAAGTCAAATATTTTGCTCACCCTCACACACATTCTCACAGTTACTGAAGTCCAATTCAATATAAAATTAAGGCAGTTCAAACTTATGGAGGAGGAGATTTTCAATATCTAACATCTTTATTTCACACAAAAGCCATTGCACGTAGATTGCTTTGCCCACATCAGAAAAGACTTTGTGGAGTGCAAACATAGGAATATGGTTGGAATATGCCTCACCTTGCTTACTCAAACAACCCCCTATAAAGTTTAGGGGTCATACTTGCTTGACTACTACTTACCTTATTAACATAATGTATACCCCTCTATTAGTCTTAAAGTCCCCTTACTTAATGCTTTATAAACAGGTTCTTGATTACAAGTTTCTCAAAGCATTTGGGCAGGGCCGGCCCAAACAATTTAGAGGTCCCGATCTATTTTAACATTAGGCCCCTTAATAGATAAAAATACAACAGATTATAAAAGTTATATTTCATTTAAATTTTAAATAAAATTATATATATAAATATAATGATATAGAAATATTCCGTATAAAATTGACTCATTTGAAATTTAGTTTTTCGCATCTTTCTATTCCTACCATCCTCCATTTATAAACAAAATTCATACTATTTAAAAAAAGGTAATAATTGTTTGAACGATTTAGACAATGTTAATAACAAACTATTTTAATTTATAAATAATTAACATTTTGAAATTACAAAATATAAGAGTATAATTTGATTTTTCTAAGGGAGACAATTACTACATCAAATTTACTTTTGTGTCAATTCACAATTAAAATCTAAATTAATGAAAAAAATTGTAAATAAAATAAGCTAAAATATATTTTAAAATCATTTAAATTGCATAACTTAATTTATTAATTTACTATATTTAATAATAATTTAAGTAAAATTAAATAATACATTTATTAAGTTTTAAAACATTGTTATGAAGGAAAATAATACCCAAAAGTAATATTGTACAACATTTAATTATTAAAAATAATAACAAATGAGTTCATCATATAATAAATTTTTGATTATTTAATTATAATAGTTTGTTAAAATGTTATTATTTAAAATAAAATTAAAGAAATTGAATTAAAATAAATTTCGAAAGATCTTTAATAAAGGAAATGAATTGATTAAGATGATTGTGTGTCCATAATAAATTTCAAAACGATTCTTACTTATAAGTGATAGCTTTTCTTTAATAATGAAAAGAAAAAAAAAAAAGAAAATAGAGTTACTTATAAGTGATAGCTTTTCTTTAATAATGAAAAGAAAAAAAGAAAATAGAGAAGTTGGGGGTTTCGAACCTGCAAGGTCTCTTTCCCAAAAGACACACTCAACCGCTAGGCTATATTAAAACAAGTGATAAATTGTTCGCTCAAGTATTACATATTATTTAATTATATATTTATATTAAACTCATCAATTAAATTTGAGGCCCTTTAAATTTGGAGTCCCTGTGCGGCAGCGCTTCTTGCACCCCCACAGGGCCGGCCCTGCATTTGGGATCTTCTTGTATCCTCATCTTAGGCATTACTGATAAGCTCAATCTAGTATCTAAGTACAGAAAGTAGCTGAAACAAGAATATAATAGGAAAGGAATGATTTTTATTGAATATACTAGAGTTCAAATGGGATCTAGTAGTACAAACAAAATGCAGAAAGTTCAGAGTTTTGCAAAAAGATAGAAAAATAAAGGAGGCTCTTAGAGAGGCCTTGACTCTCCCATGGGGGTAATCACCACTCAATTTATGTGTTTGCTTTGTACTACTAGATCCCATTTGAACTCTAGTATATTCAATAAAAATCATTCATTTCCTATTATATTCTTGTTTCTGCTACTTTCTGTACTTAGATACTAGATTGAGCTTATCAATTTGGTATCAGAGTCTGGTTTCGTTTCACTGTGGATGGTAGTTATTAGAATCTATATTTCTAAAGATGTCCTCTTTAATGAAATTAGGTTTCCATATCCCTACCTCACTCCAACCATTTCCTCCACATTACCTTTAACAACTTCAACCATTTCCTCATCATTTTCTATCATACAAGACATATCAAACCCCAGTATACCACCCATGAATATCACTAAATCAATTGAACCTCTCATTTCCTTACCCACTCAATATTCTTCTTCAATATATTTCTTACATACCTACTCTAGTCATCCTTATTATTTCTTCTCTCATTACTAATTCTAAAGTTTCCTTAACACATAACTCACCATCTAACTCATCATCCTTTTCACATACTTCCTCTCAAATCCCTTCATCAGCATAAACATCTCCCTCGCCCATTCTACCATTCCTTTATCCTAACAATACTCATGTCATGAAAACACGAGGAAAATGTGGCATAATTCAGCCAAGGTTGCATCCCGCATTTCTTCTCACCAAATTGGAACCTTGTTTATCCTGAAATCTGGTAAACAACCGCTAGTCTTCCAAATCAAATACTTTGGTAACTTACAGGATCGATTAGATTGATCCTAGGACATGTGTCTAAGTTTTTATGATTATGCTTACAATAGAACTCATGTTTCAATAAAATTACTTCTTTAAGGAATAAACTAAAGCTTTTCTTGAAGACAATAAATAACAAGAATGTAAAGTATGGTAATTCGTCTGAGGAAAGTAAATAACTGGAATGATAAAGACTTCGACTGAAAAATAAAATGAATATGAGGGGTATGTAAAAGGCTTTGTATTAATAAAGTAAATGACTTTGAAACAAAAACAATGGTGTTTCTATACGTACATTCTATGCAACTCTTTTCTCTAACACTGGTACTTTGAGTATTTTGAGTAATTTGTAAGAAATAAACATCCCAAATCCTAACATTAAGACTCCTATTTTTATTAATTTGACCCTAACGGTCTTTCTTTAGGAACATGCCACGTTCGATGTTTTGCATGATTTTTCGAATAACATGCTTCTACGCGTCTCTATGGATAAAAGATTTCAATTCGAATTCAAAATCTTTTTTATTCACAGACGCCAAGCCTTCGATGTGTCTTAACAAAACAACTTCAAATTTCAAATTTATCAGCGAATATAACTTTATTCGATTCTCCTAGCCTTAAAACAATTTGGGCTTTATCCAACCTTATTCAATTGAGGCCCAAAGTGAAAAATACTTTATTCACTTCGACTCAACTTACGTCGAAATTCCCAGTCAACAAATTGCCCCTAAAAATGTGTATTTCGTTATGTAAAGAAATATTCATTTTTGAAAAAACAAACACAGAATTTCGAGAAACCAATGCTTATCATAATAATCATTTTACTACTATGACGTCATAAGCGATGATCACTTCTTTTCCCAAACATCTATTCAGACGTACATGCAACAGTTTCATCATTACTACATAGTAATCAATTTCCGAGATAATATAGAGTAACCTTCTTTTCCTCTTGTAAGAGGGCAGCACATGTCCCACTAACTTCTGGATTTGAAAACTCCTCAACTGTCATGAACTCCCTATAAATACTTCATCTTCCTCATTTTAATATTTTTGTTTCTGCAACTTTGAGTTAGAAGTTTTTAGAACAAAACCATTTCTTTTCTTCAACAAATTGCAATCAAACACCTCCATTCTCATCAATGTCGCCTCTTAAGAAACAACAGAACTCCAACAACACGAAGAAAGAGGCGGAAACCTCAAAGGATCCAGCTTCTCAAACTGATCTTATAGTTATCAAGCTTGTTACCATTGGAAACCAAAAATTCATATCAACCCCCAAGTTTTCTCAAGATCAAAAGGCAATCTATGCCTCCCAGATAAACATTCCTTCTAATTTCTCCGGTAAAGCCCTAGGATTTATGGGTCCATTAATTCCTGCTTCAAACTTAGAGAAATTTAAGGAGTTTTTTTCTGTTTATCATGCATCCAAACGAATAGCTAATAAAGTCATACCCCCTAAAGAAAATGATGAAGATTCTGCTAGGAAACCAACGAAAATACCTAAGGAGAAAGTTTTTAAAGAAACTTCTTCAATCTCTAAAACTAAGAAGGAAGTTTTTAAGCTAGATTACATAACTGAAAACTTTAGGCCCTTTCGATCATGCCCTATTCTAGACAAACCATATTTGGCCTGGCTTACCGAGGTTGAAAAGAAGAAAGCCCAAGTTTGGAAAGATTTAGGTATCTTCGACTTAATCCAAATGTTGAAGCTAGGCTTTAGCTTTTGCTAACCCCTGCTGCTAGCATCTCTGTACTTTTGGGATGCTACTTATAATATTTTTCACCTTCCTTGTAGAATGATCACTCACACTCTTTTTGATATTGCTGCAATTACTAGACTTCCTCCTACTGGAGAGGCATTCGATCCCTATTTACAAGCAGACAACACCATTGACTTTCAAGTTAAGAACGCTACATTTACTGCGTACATGAGCTTCTACCACGTCGAAGGAGACGAAGTTTCTGACTTTGAACACATAGATTTCCTTGCACTATGTCTATCTAAGTATATCTTTTGTTGTAAATCCTTACAAGTAGGTAGGAGATTTTTTATTTTGGCGAACCAACTACACTCTGGTCGAAAGATTTACTTGAGTGAATTGCTTTTGGCTGGACTTTATGAGAGCTTAGGCTCTGCTACCTCTAAACTGAAAGGATATGAAGTTGGCACCAACTTGCTTCTGGATAACCCATATTGGCTTCTTCAACTATGGCTTAATGCCACTTTCGAACCCTCGCTTCGCACCTCTGGCACAGTGAATGAGAAAGCCCCTGAGGTCCTAAATCGAACCATTGAAGGGACCAGACTACTTCAATTAACCCCAAATGATGATGCATAGAATCTTTAAAAACTGCTTTACTTGTAACGTCATGATATTTTCAAAACGTCATAGCTTTACTCCATCCATGGCTCCTTTCACCA